>NC_047085.1:265926333-266226333 GCF_902459505.1 Geotrypetes seraphini | reverse complement strand
TATTTATCCTCTGTCCTTCTACACAGGCATTCTTCAAAGCAAAGCTTGCGGGTCAGTGGTTGTGGCCATTCATACTCTGATTCTTCCCTCTTTCCTTAAAGAATGACATGAAGATGGTTTCCCGTGGTTATCCGCGGGGATGGGAACGGTGATGAATTTTGTCACCGTGTCATTCTCTAATCTAGGGTGCCTCTCTCCCACCCCCTTCTACTGCCACATCCAGTATTTCTTCCTCTGTTATCCCCCGGACAGTGTGCAGCATCTTTTGCCTCTGCCCACCAGCCCCATGTCCAGCATTTCTGCTTCTATCACCCCTCTCCAGCTCCATGCCAAATCTCTTCCTCCATTCCCTCTACACCAAGGGTGCCCACACTTTTTTGGCTTGTGAGCTTCTTTTAAAATGACCAAGTCAAAATGATCTATCAACAATAAAATTTTTTAAAAACACAAAGCACACTGTACGCAGAGAAAATGTTAATTATCATTTGTATTTGGGTTTTTTTTCCAGAGTCAAAGCAGATGACTTTAAAATATGCAATGTCACCTCAGTAACAACTATAGAAAAATAGACAAATATACCCCTCCCCTTTTACTAAACTGCGATAGTAGTTTTTAGCACAGGAAGCTGCGCTAAATACCCCTCGTAGCTCCCGACGCTCATAGGCTCCCTGCGCTAGAACACACTATCGCTTTTAGTAAAAGGGGGGGCCATAGTGCAAAATATAGACAGCAGATATAAATTCTCAAAACGGACACATTTTGATCACTAAATTGAAAATAAAATCATTTTTTCTGCCTTTTTGTCTGGTGATTTCATTAGTCTCTGGTTGCACTTCGTTCTTATGACTGTAAATCAAATATTTCTTTCTTTCTACACCCCCTCCTTTTATTTCTGTCTCTCTTTCTTTCGCTCATCCTCTGACCCCTCTTTATTTCTGTCTTTCTTTCTCCCCCCTGCCCCCTCCAAGCCATCGTGCCGATTTCTCCACTTCCCCAATTCTTGCTCTCTCCCTGCACCCCCCCCCCCAAGCCACCACGCCGATTTCTCCCTGCTTCCCCGAGCCAGGCCTGGCGCACAAGCGCAGGACCCATAAGCCTTCACCTCCGACGTCAATTCTGATGTCGGAGAGGAAGTTCCAGGCCAGCCAGGCAGCAATTGGCTGGCCCAGAACTTCCTCTCCGAAGTCAGAATTGACGTCGGAGGTGAAGGCTTGTGGGTCCGGCGCTTGTACACGCCTGGCCTGGCTTGGGAAGGCAGGAAGAACAAGATTGCAAAGGCAACATGATAGACTCGCGATCGACCATTTGGGCACCCCTGCTCTACACCATGTCCAACATTCCTCCCTCTTGCATCCATTTCCATCTGTCCCACTGATTCCTCTCCACCACCACATCCAACATTTCTCCCTCATATCTCTCTTTACCTCACTCCTCTCCCATCATGATGCCGGGGCCGCCACGCTTATCTAAGAAACTAAAGATAGACACGCAGTGGATGGGAAAGTTTTAGAAAGTTTAGAAAGTTTTATTAGGATTTATATACCGCCTATCAAGGTTATCTAAGCGGTTTTTACAATCAGGTACTCAAGCATCTTCCTTATCTGCCCCGGTGGGCTCACAATCTATCTAACATACCTGGGGCTATGGAGGACTGAGTGACTTGCCCAGGGTCACAAGGAGCAGCGCGGGGTTTGAACCCACAACCCCAGGGTGCTGAGGCTGTAGATCCAACCACTGCGCCACACAGTGCCAGATGCCAGTGAAGGGACATAGCAGAGACTGCTGACCAGCAGGCACGCTGGCCAGTAGCAAGGTGCCGCTGCCAGCCTCAGATGAAGTGTGAACGGGCAATTTTTGGGGAGGCCTAGACTTAGTCGTACAGCATATATAACCGAAAGTTATACAGCCCAGGATTGTTGTGACTTAGACCATTTAAAACCCACCTAAAGTCACCAGATAAGCACTGCAAACACATAATACAGACCCCCACACACTACCTCAATGATCACTGACCCCCAACCCCCATTAAAATATTAATCACAACTTGAAAATTCAGCCTCCAGACCATCATCACCTGGCAGCCTGGCATAGGAAAGCCTAGTTGTCCAGCACAGATGCGGCTTAAGCCATCTTGGGGGTAGTTTAGGGACTCATGGAGAGGAAGCCTCATGCCCATAAGCCCCTGTAATCACTGCATTGATATTGAAACATGTGCACTCCCCTATACACCCCAAAACCCTTTTTTACTAGCATATAAGTGGCTCCTGCAGCCATAAGGGCTATTAGGGTGGTAGATAAGAGGGTCTAGGGGATTCTGGAGGTGGTTTGGGGGGCTCACCATGACCTATAAGGGAGCCTTAGTGAGGAGAAGACATGGCACCCTTTTTGTGATGTTCACAGCAGTGCCCTGTAAGGTACCCCACTATTTAGGTGCGATGTCTGGATGTTCAGTCCATCAATTTGCAGACCCTCCCACATCCAACAGGGCTTGTTGTAGGCATTTTTGACTTCGATGAAAAGTTGGCCGAAAATGTGGTATAAAGATGGATAATTTAGTGACTTGGACGATCAGATCGGCAGGATGTATAGTTAGACGATTTTCGAAACAAAAAAAAATTTTGGACGTATTTTTCGAAAATGTGACCTAGGCTGTTTTTTTACTTTGAACGACTTGCGACTTTGACAAAAACGGACTTAGACGTTCCTTTCGATTATGTCTCTCCACGTGTTTAACAATATAAAATTTAAAATGGGATCCAGTTAACAAACTTTTAATGACATACCATTACTTACATGGAACAATAGGATGGTGGGGAGAAATACAATTTAAAAGAAAGAGAGAACAATTAAGGATAATAACATTAAGAAAGGGAAAAAAATAAATTTTGTATAGTAAATGAATTTTTATATTGAAAGTGGGCTAGAAAAGTTCCATAGACCAATTATCAGTCATATGCATCTTTAAATAAAAAGCTTTTAAGGCCACCCTTAAATTTATCTAAATTCTGTTCAGACCTTAAATATAATGGTAATGAATTCCATATTGTTGGGGCTATCGTTGCAAAAGAAGAGGCCCTACGAATACTAATAATTTTTAGGGATGGGACATGAAGAAGTTGCTGTGAAGCGAATCTTTTTTTTTTTATTTATTTATTTATAAATTTCAAATTTACAATTCAAGATGAAATCTTGTACAGAAAGTGATTACATCAAATGAACAAAGAAATAAACCTCATAAATTTACATAGAAAATGAAAATTTTTTGTATAATCTCTCAAGTCCACAATTATGATCCATGATGTATATTGAACAGAACTAAAAGAAACTTATTCATTAAAGATAAGCTGTACATGGTAAACTGATATTCAGGCGTCTAATTTATTGAAGCCCTCGTTCTTACCCCTTCTCCAGGCGGGACAAGGAGAGAAAGGCCGTTAGCTGGTTTGGCTCAAAGAAAACATATTTCTGGGAATTATAGTGAACTATACACTTGCAGGGATGACGAAGATAAAAAGTTCCCCCTAGAGCCAAAACACCAGGTTTTAATATTAGAAACTCCTTTCTACGTCTTTGTGTATCTCTTGCCAAATCTGGGAACATCTGTATTTTTAGATCAAGAAACTTTTTCTCTTTATTTTTAAAGAATAATCTCAGAAGCCAATTCTTATCCATCGTAATAGCCAAGGTCACAATCAATGTAGCAGGTGTAGCAACTTCTTTATCAGATAATTCAAGCAAAGCTGATACATCAATTGGTCCCTGAATTTTTTCTTCTTGAAGATCTTGAGTTTTATTAGGTAGATAATAGACCTGGGTGAAAGGAGGCATTAAATCTTCCGATACTTCCAGTATCTCCAGCATATACCTTTTTAACATTTCTCTTGGAGTCACTGTCGAGATCCGTGGAAAATTAATCAATCTTAAGTTATTATTCCTGGAGAAATTTTCAAATGTCTCTATCTTTCTTCTTAAATTTATATTATCCTTAATTAGAGTGTCCTGAAGCAATTTGGAAGATTTAAGTTGATCTTTAATACTTTGAATATCTAATTTGGATTCTCCCAAGTCTTGTTTTATCTGAGAAACTTCTTTCTCTTGAATTTTTATTTTTCCCTCTATTTGAAGATGATTAGTATTTACTGTCTTAGTTAAATTAGCAATCAGATCCCACAAAGCCTCCAATGTAACTTCTTGGGGTTTCACTATGTTAAATGTCTGCAAGTTTAATAGTGATAAGTTAGGCTCACCAGCTGAGGGACCTTCTCCTCTCCGTATCTCCTGTGTCGGGGTTGGTTCTGAGATGGAAATCTCCTCGTGTGCACTCAGGCTCAACTGCGATCCCTGTGAGCCTGGGTTGATGTTCTTCTCGCCGTTCCCCACAGCCTCTGGGAGGGGGCCCAAGCCGACTTCCGGCTGCCTCCCCACTCCCGGGGAACTAGCGGCTCGAGGGTTGGGAGGAGGGATTCGTGCGTCGGGGCTCAATGTGATCTCGTGAGCCCGAGGAGACTCTTCCAGTCTGTCATCAGGAAGCGTCTCAGCCGGGGGCGATACCGACGCTCCGATGACGCCCTGCATCCGCCGCAGCAACTCCTCAATGTTACCGGAGGAGGCTATTCCGGGACGCCGTGAGGCCGAAGAAGCTCCCTTTCCCCTTCTCTTCGGCATAGCAAAAACTCTGCCGCACCAACGCCAGAGAAGTAAGTTTTTAGGAGGTAGGCTTGCCGACGGCGTTCAGCAGACCACAACCGCGGCCATCTTGGATCCGTGTCCCTGTGAAGCGAATCTTAATGTTCTCAGAGGATCGTGTGAAATCAGATATTTATGAATAAAAGTGGGTTCCTTGGTTTTCATGGTTTTGAAGGTGATTAAGGCAATTTTGTAAGTGATACAGTGATGGATAGGTAGCCAGTGAGCACTTTTTAACAAGGGAGTAACGTGATCCAATTTTTTTATTAGTAATAATTTTTATTGCCATATTTTGGATTAATTGTAGATGTCGGATGTCTTTTTGACAGACTCGTTTAAGCAGAGAATTGCAGTAGTCAAGTTTGGAAATTATGAGTGAGTGTATTAAAATATTAAGGGACTGAGCGTCAAGAATGTTGGCTATGGATTTGATCATTCTGAGTTTCCAGAAACAGTTCTTTACAACTGCACTGATTTGAAAATGGTAAGATAATTTATTATCAATCAATATCCCAGGATGCACAGGATTGCAAAGTGGATGTGGTCTTTAAAAGGCAATTTGAAGTGCTATCTTTGGGGATCAAAGTGGCAGCAGCAGCCTCCTTTGTGGCACGTGCCTGTCATACCAGGTTAAAGCAGAGTCCTACGGAGGAGCCGGTGACCGAAGGAATAGATTATGTGAGAGATGCTCTCTATGATGTCATCAGAATCATGAGCATGGTATCGGTGTATGTAATTTCTGCCTACCAGATAGAAACATAGAAACATGATGGCAGATAAAGGCCAAACGGCCCATCCAGTCTGTCCATCCGCAGTAACCATTATCTCTTTCTCTCTCTCAGAGATCCCACGTGCCTATCCCAGGCCCTTTTGAATTCAGACTTAATCTCTGTCTCCACCACCTCTTCTGAAAGACTGTTCCATGCATCTACCACCCTTTCTGTAAAAAAGTATTTCCTTAGATTACTCCAGAGCCTATCACCTCTTAACTTCATCCTATGCTCTCTCATTGTAGAGTTTCCTTCCAAAGCTACCCTAAGCAGACTGCCCTTTACAGGGGCAGCTGCTCTTTGGTAAGGGCTTTGACCTTATGGCCAGAGCATAGCAGATCATCCTCTCAAGTCTCTGCCAGACAGCAGACCCCGCCGTGGGAAACAGAGGTACTTTTTGTTCCTTCCAAAGGAGAGTGTGGTTAGAGCTATAACCACAGCACCCTGAGGTTCTGGGTTCAAACCCCATGCTGCTCCTTGTGACCCTGGGCAAGTCACTTATTCCTCCACTACTCCAGGTACATTAGATAGACTGTGAGCCCTTCAGGACAGATAGAGAAAATGCTATATGTAAAACCGCTTTGAGCATAGTTGTAAAACTACAAAAAGGCAGTATACAATTTCCAATCCCTTTCCCATAGGTTTCACCAGTACTTCACAGGTTTCTCCACTCAGAGACTCTATCAGGGATCCAGAGAGAGATTTGGCAACTCTAGATGCCAACAACCCTCAGGTCGTGCATCTGCACAGGTGCCAAAAAGTCATAATGACCCCAGGTCAGCAGCTATGCCTCCACACATTGATGGGAGGCTTTCGGTATTCTGCAAGGAGTGGGAGCAGATTTCCTCAGACCGCTGGGTCCTGGATCTTATTTAAGAAGGTCACAAGATCGAGTTCTATTTCCTTCCTCCAGATCTGTTCATTGACTCCCCTGCCAGATGGCCAGAAAAGGAGGCCAAAGTTCAAGCAATGATGCAAAGACTCATGCCATAGAGCCAGTTCTTGAAGTATCAGGCTGTGGAAGATATGCCATATACTTCATAGTGCCCAAGAAAGGCACTGAAGACTGATCTTGGATTTGAAATTCATGAATGCGACATTGAGAGTTCTGCATTTTCAAATGGAGAAAGTTCTAGCCTCCCTAGATTTGACAGAGGCCTACCTTCACCTTTCCATTTTCCCAGACCACAGAAAATATCTGAGATTCCATGTTCTTTAAAGGCATTTCCAGTTTGTGGTACTGCCTTTCAGGTTGACTTCGGCCCCATTCAATTTCACCAAGCTCGCCTCTGCAGAATGGGGATACAAGTACATCTGGATGATTGGCTGATCGTAGCGCCATCAAGGCCGAAAAGCAAGCAGGCAGTGAGACAAGTGTTGGATCTTCTACAGGATCTCAGTTGGATCGTCATCTTCAGGAAGAGTCATCTAGAGAGTACTCAGTGACTGGAAAATCTGGGAGTCCACTTCAGCATGGTGAATGGCTAAGTCTATCTTCCAGAGCCATGCAAACAGAAACTCAGGAAACAGATTACAAATCATGGTAAAACTTAATATGACAAAACATAGTTTGATGAGACATAGCTGGCAAATGTAATACAGCAAAATATAGCATGAAGCTTGAAGGGTCTTTCTAAGCCTCCGTATGAGCTTCTGCAAGAAGAGTCCCTGCTGGACCTCATGGTGAAGACAGTATTTTTGGTGGCAATAGGCTCAGCAAGATGTATTTTAGAATTGCAAAGCTCTCTTGCAGAGAGCCTTTCCTCAGATTCACAGAGGCTGGAGTTATACTGTGTACGGTACCTTCCTTTCTTCCGAAGATGTTATCAGCTTTTCACATCAACCAAGAGATTTGTTTGCCCATTTTTAACCCTATGGGTTCGACTAAGCAAGATAGGATGTTGCACAGGCTAGTTTTACTGCTCTGCCTGGAAGGGACCAGTGATTCTTGGCTCTCTGATTATCTGTTTGTCCTAATCAGTCAGTCATGATAAGGCAAACCAACTTTCAAGGCTTCTATTGCCAGGTGGATTTGCATGGTAGTTTTGTCAGCGTACATTGCCTGTGACAAACAGGCACTGATTTCTCTAGAGGCACATTCAACCAGAAGTGTGGCCTCCTCCTGGGTGTAAACCTGGATAGTTCATTCAGAAGAGATCTTTAGAGCAGCAACTTGGTCTAGTCTCCATACCTTTACAATGTTCTACAGAGTGGACATGGCGGCTCCAGAGGACACCGCTTTTGAGTCCTCAGTTTACAAGCAGGCTCATCTATACCTCCCTAGATATCTGGCACTGCTTGGTCCGTCACCTAAGGTACAGACTCCTGCATTGATTTAACAGAATGAAAGGTTAGGTTCTTACCTGGAATTGTAGATTTGCAGTATATAAATTTTTTTAAATTAGAACTAAACTTTCTGCAGGAGTCTGTACCATTCGCTCTATTAACATTGCCCTTTGCCTGTTTTTTACCTTTGACATTGCTGAAGTCTGACACTGGACGACTTCTCCTGTCAGTGGGATAACCATGCAAGAAGATATTCCTAAAGAAAAGTAATGTGTTTCTTGAGCCTCAGGACTCCTTATACTGTATGTTATGAGCAGTGCTAGTTTCACACAGCAGGTTGGTTCCTTGATACAGCTAAGTCGCAAATTCATGTTAATTATTGCTCTTTTTTTCATATGTTACAGAGCAGAACAAAAATGTATGATATCTCCAGAGAAATTCCGCATGCCCCTCCTCTTTTCTTCTGTTTCAGTGGCACTATTTGCCACTGGTGAAGGAAGAGGAGCTGAAAGATATGATTGACACTTTCTGCAACAGTTCATGACTAAAGATGGATAACACCTAAGGTACAGACTCCTGTATATGATTAACAGAAAGAAGATTAACCAGATAAGAACCTAATCTTTCAACAGGCTTTCCAATGCCCATGAGAGAGAAATGATGGGAACCAAACAGAGAATAAAAAGACAAAGAGATAAGGTTAATATTAGTGGTTGGAGAGGGGGCCAGAGTAATTGATAAAGGCAAAAGAAACTGGCATCTTAATGTTGGCTATTAAGAAAGCCTATATTTAATCTCTTAGGCTTCTGTGGCTGGCACCATGATTTGTTTCAGTTGATCATTACTGTTGTCCAAGTCTTGCTACATCTGAGTAAGTGGAACCAACGTTTCAGCCATTCAGGATCTGAAGAAAGTCACAGCACAATGGCTGAAAGGTTGATTCCACTTACTCAGATGTAGGAAGGCCTGGACAACAGCAACGATCAAGCCTGTATTTATTTTGTTTATGATGATGCAGTATGGGGAAATAAAAGAACTTGGTCCACATTGATCAAATGATTTTGTAACTTAGCTCTGACTGCAGCATACCAAAGTGATCTGTTTTAATCCGAGGAATGATCTGTCAGTAAGGATGGGGTTGAGAATTGGGGAGAAAAGAACACTGTGAGAGTGTTCAAGTTTCAAGTTTATTAAAACATTTTTATACCACTTATTCAAATTTCTAAGCGGTGTACAGCAATAATAAAAAGTAAACTTTAAAAGAAACAAAACCAATTAGTGTTAAAATATTGTACAATACAGTATCATGTTGGTAGATTTAAACATAAACACATATACTAACTGGACATAAATAGGGAAGTGGGACTGAACTACAATATTTTAAGATAAAGCACACTTAGGGATAAAAAAACAGGTAGGGAAAGGGGCTGTAGTTAGTTAGCCCTAAGAAGGACAATTTTATCCAAAAGCATCCTCAAATAAAAATGTTTTGAGTTTTGCTTTAAACTGTTTTATCGAGGTTTCCATATGTAAGTGACTTGGCAATGAATTCCATAGAGTGGATGCAGTGACAGTGTTAGCATTGTAGTTGGATACGAATTTGCCTGGTGCAACTAAACTTGAACTTAACCTGTTTTTCTGGTTAATATTTCAGGACTGGAGCCTCCAAAAGACCAAACGTTTATTCGAATGCAGCGGCGTCAGATTTACCTGCCACTCTACAGTATTCTTTCTGCACTGACCATTCTAGGAATGATCATGGCCAGCACTTTTCTATTCTTCAACATCAAAAACAGAAATCAGAAGTAAGAAACTCACCTTGTTGTTTCTAGATTATTTTTTGGTCCTTTTACTAAATTGTGGTAAGTACTTGTCACAGTTTAAAATAGCTTACTGTAGGATACACTCAGGCATTCTATGGCAAATTCCTAATCTATGGATGCTACCTATGCACTATAAAAATATTTTTTTATTTTTGCATGGAGGGGGCAGAGAATGGGTGGTACATTACCACATGTTAACTGATTAGTGCAGGATACCACATGAGCCCTTACTTACAAAATAGGTGGCGGTAAAGGCTCACGTGGTAATTTTTTTAATGGCCACATGTTAATGGTGACATTGATATATGTCCATTAATGCAAAAAAAACCTCCAAAAACCCTGAAAACTGGCCATTTACCATATATACTCGAATATTTCAAGCCAAGTATAAGATGAGGTACCTTCCCCCCCCCCAAAAAAAAGGAGGAAAAAAGGTTGACTCAAACATAAGAAGGGGGAGGGGAAAGTTAATATTCATGTGCCCTGCCAGGATCTGTGCACTGCCACTCCCTCCTTCTCTCCCTGCCCTGCCAGGCTTTCCACTCTGTCTCACCTCCCTGCCCTGTAACCCTGTTCCCCCTCTCCTGATATCCTCTCGTGAGAACAGGCAGCAGCCATTTAGGGAGCGGCTCAGGGCCAGGCAGGAGCACAAAAAGTTCACTTCTACCTGGTACACCACTGGGCCGCAAGAACTCAGGCAGCCATTCAGGGAGGGAAGGGCTCAGCGTGGGGTAGGAGTGCAGAAAACTCGCTCCTGCCTGATACACCGCTGGACCACCAGGGATTAAAAAAGCTGAGAAAGATATGCAGAGGGAGGTAAAAATATTGTTAGAATCGCCCAGGACAGGAGACAGGAGGAATTCCTCCTATACCGGCCTACCAGTTCATACGGCAGGTTGACGGAGGTCTGCAACAAGTCCGGGAAAGGGAGGTGAGCGATGGCCCAAATATAAAATGAGACCCCTATTTTGGCCTAAAAATAGTCATTTCACAGGAAAAACTCACATAAGATCACGCTAAGTCCACTTTATACCATAGCTTAGTAAAAGGACCTCTTATTTCTGTACTAAATTTCATCTCCTCAATAGTTAATTTTCTGAGTAATAAATTTTAGGGGTCAGTATTCAGACAGTGGTAGTCAATAGTTTTTAAAGCACTGAACACTGAGGACTGAATAAGACACAGATATTCAGTGCCAGGCTAATCTGGCTACTGAAGCTGAATATCTGAGTATTTGTGGACCACCAAAAGTTATCTGGGTCCAACCAATAAGAATTATGCTGTACCTGGGTAATTAACTGGGTATAATTAGGACTTTATTTTATGCCATCCTGCGTGTCCAGTTAGCCAGGCATAGGCTTTGACTATTGAGAGTGCCTGGATAACTTTAGGGTCCACTCTTTATCCTCTTCTGTAAAGTACTGCTGAATATTAGCGTTTGGGACAAGTAGAGTGATTTATCCTGCAGGAGACACACCAGTCAAGTTGAATTGCTTTGAATATCAACTAATTAGATGCTACACAGCTTTATTTTTCCCTTATACACAAGTTGGGAAAAATGTTAGTAAATAGGCTAGGTTTGGCTAAAATTTCACTTAACTTTAGGCATGAAAACCTAAGGTGCTTAGGTCAAATGCTTAACTTGCTTTGAATATTGACCCTAAAGAGACCAGTGAAGATGACAAGATAAGTCAGAAAATCTCTTCTGTTTTCCAAATGTTTCATAAAATTGTTTATTTTTGTCTTAACATTTATATAATAGAGATAAAAGATCTTTATGTTGTTTATAAAAATTATAAATTAAATTATAAAAAAGAAAATTGTGGAACACATAGACAAACGTGATTTAATGAGGTTCAGCCGAGGGAAATCTTGCTTCAACAATTTGCTTGACTTTTTTGAAGGTGTGAATAAACTTGTAGATAAAGGCGAGCTGGTTGATGTAGTGTATCAAGATTTTCAGAAAGCTTTTGACAAAGTTCCTCATTAGAGGCTCCTGAGAAAATTAAAGAGTCATGGGATAGGTGGCAACGTTCAGTTGTGGATTAGGAATTGGTTATCGGATAAAAACCAGAGGGTAGGGTTAAATGGTTATTTTTCTCAATGGAGGAGAGTAAACAGTGGAGTGCCACAAGGATCTGTACTGGGACTGGTGCTATTTTTTTTTTTCAAATGAAAAGCTTTTATTAAGAAAACACTCCAAACAGTACATAGCAAAAGCACATGAGATACAAGAACATAAATTCAATGAGCAGAACATCCCACTCCAGAAGCACACACGAAAACACAATCAGCAATGTAGTCATGTGCAAGGCGTACAAACTGAAAAGAACAAGCTATAATACCCACCCCACCACAACCTATACCCCCCACACCCCCCCCCCCCCGGGAACAAAACATCATACCCACAGCTATCAATAAGGTCAAAACTAAATAATTCCAGACACAACCCAAACATTAAAAAGGCATATAGAGAAGGGCCCCCCCAAACCTCGCCCCCCCAGGCCCAACCCCCAGTGCAGCTCAAGGTCCCCGACCACCCCTACCACACACCCCCACCGAGGCCCGAAATTGGCGCCACACATGAGCATAGCCATGTAATTTACCATGCCTCAAAGCTGTTAAGTAATACAGATTCTGCCAATTAAGCATGCGTTGCTCCACCATGGCCCATGTGGGTGGAAGTACCTGATTCCACCGAGAGGCAACAGCCAATCTAGCAGCAGTGAATGCAAGTTTGCAGAACAGAGAGTCCCCCCGAGCCAGGTCTAATTGATGCCAAAACAACAAGGCGTGTCGCCAATCAGCCGGAATCTGGACATCCAGGATCCGGGACACCCGAGCAAAAACATCAGTCCAGAATCCACACACCCTCCTGCACTGCCACCACATGTGAAAGTAGGTACCTACTTCCCCACAGCCCCTCCAGCAAAGCACACTCGCACCCTCCTGCCACCGAGCCACAGTCTGAGGAGTATAATACCATCGGAAAAGAACCTTATATCCGTTCTCAATTAGCAAAGCCGCTATACCCGCCGAGGAGATCTCCGCCCATATGTCACCCCAAGTGTCCCAGGAAATTACAGAGCCACAATCAATCACCCTCCCAGGCCTTCATGTATGGAAGGTGGGCCCCCCGACCATTGAGACACCGATAAATCGCAGAGAGAGCTCCCTTCCTGAGCACTGGGCCCAATAATAGTTCAAAGGGCGTCTTACCACCCCTCAAGTCTCCCAAAATACCCGATGTCCTAACATAGTGAAGGACCTGCATGTAGGGGAACAGATCCCTTAATCCAAGCCCATACCTGCCCCTGAGGTCCGTAAAGGATCTCACCCCACCCAACACCGGGTCCCACAGCTGACCCATGCAGACTAAGCCCCGTGCCTCCCACTCTGCGAAAACTCCCCCCGCTCCCCCCGGTGGGAAATCAGGGTTGAATCTCAACGGAGTAAACCAGGAATGACGCCCACGCCCCAGTAAACAAGCTCTGGTTTGATTCCATACCCTCAGGGAAACCGCTACCGAGGATATCTCCCCCATCAGGCGTGCCCTACCGGGTACCCACGGCCGATGTAACAGAGGCACCCCCTCACTTAACCTTTGCTCAATTTCCACCCACAGTTTCGGTGTCTGCGCCTGCCATTCTAAAAGGGCGCGTAGCTGAGCAGCCTGATAATATTTCACCACATCCGGGACTCCCAGCCCTCGGTCCCCTCTCCCCATGCACAAGACCTTTCTACTCACCCTCGGCCGTCTACCCGCCCAGATAAAATTAGAAATATGCCTTTGCACCCCCTCTAATGTTTTCCTCTCCACCCATAACGGCAACACCTGAAATAAGAACAACAAACGGGGCAGAATCATCATCTTCACAATGGCCACCCGGCCCAGCCAAGAGAAATACAGGTCCTTCCATTTAAGCAAATCCTGGCGGATGCGACGAAAGAGCGGAGGGAAGTTGAGGTCATACATCTCCACTCCCGGCGGTCCAAAATATACCCCTAGGTATCGCAATGAATGCGAGACCCACCGAAACGGATACCGATCTCTAAGATAGGAAACCCGGTCAGCAGGTAGGTTGATGTTAAGAAGCTCCGATTTACCGATATTGACCCGAAATCCTGACACATTCCCATAAATTTCCAACTCCTGCAATATAGCCGGTAAAGACTCTGCAGGGTCTTCCACCGTAAACAGGATATCGTCCGCAAACAGAGCCAACTTAAAGTCCCCTCCCGGCACCATGACCCCCTGAATATCCGGATTCATCCGCACACGCTGCGCCAGGGGTTCCACAGTCAAAGCAAAGAGAATCGGGGAGAGGGGACACCCCTGACGTGTACCCCTTGCTAGGGGGAAAGTCTCCGAATAACTACCATTTACTTTAATACAACTCAGGGGCCCATTATAGAGGACTCGGATCCAGTCTCTCATTCTCGGGCCCAAGCCCACAGACTCCAAGACCCGAAACAAAAAAGGCCAAGAGACTCTATCGAACGCCTTCTCAGCGTCGATAGACAAAAACACTGTCTCTCTTACCCCACCCCTGGCCCAGTCGTACAAGTTATAGACCCTACGCGTGTTATCACCCACCTGTCTGCCAACTACAAATCCCGACTGATCCGGATGGATCAGCCGAGGTATCCAACTCATCAATCGGTCCGCCAGAATGCGCGTGAAGATCTTAGTATCCACCCCCAATAGGGATATCGGTCTATAGGATGCACACTGGAGAGGATCCTTCCCCTCCTTAGCCAACACTGTCACACCCGCCAGACGCATAAAGAAGGGGAGGGCACTATTCCCCTGCAAGGAATTAAGAAAACGCAATAGAGGGGGCAGCAGCAGATCCTGAAATCGTTTATAGTACCGAACAGTAAAACCATCCAATCCAGGGGATTTACCAAGTTTCATAGAACGCAGCGCACTACGAGCCTCAATCAATGTGAGAGGGCGGTCCAACCTTGCCACATCTCCCTGTGTAATCTGGGGTAGCTCAGCTGATATCAAATAAGCATCCTGTTCCTGTGAAGGCCCTGGATCTTCCGGGGTATAGAGTTGAGAGTAGTATTCCACAAAACGTGCCCGGATCGCTTCCTCGGTCTGTAACACTTCCCCAGAAGCAGCCCGGAGTGAGAGAATCTGATTTCGTGTCTGTCGCACCTTAAGACGGTGTGCAACCAGGCGACTAGCTTTATTGGAGAACTCAAAATATCGCTGCTGGAGGAGCTGCAAATTATGGTGCAATCTTTCCAAGTCTAAAGCCTGAAGATCCCTACGAGCCTGAAGCAAGCGCTCCCGCAATACCCCATTCCAGGGGGAACGCTTATGTAAACTTTCCAGCCTACCAATTTCAATCAGCAGAGTAGCGGCTACCTCCCGCCGCTTACGCTGCCTAGCCGACGCCAGGGCTATCAGCCTGCCCCTAAGGGTAGCCTTCAACCCCTCCCAAACCGCCTCCAAGGAAGCTCCACACTCCACATTCACATCCAAATAGTCTTGTATCCACCCCTCAATCTGCATTCCCACCTCTGGATCATCTAGGACAGTGTTTTTCAACCTTTTTTGGGCAAAGGCACACTTGTTTCATGAAAAAAATCACGAGGCACACCACCATTAGAAAATGTTAAAAAATTTAACTCTCTGCCTATATTGACTATATATAAAGTAATTCTCTTGAATAGGAATCAAATAAACACAAAGAAAGTATTTTATAATTACTTTATTACGAAATAAAAATTATAAAATACTTTATTCAGTGCGAAACCTGGGCCTGTTTGGCTGAACACAAAGCTGATATTCTGGCTGGAATCGAAGAAAGACACACACGTAGCTCTTCGTCAACAGCTCTCAGTCTCTCTCTGTATTTGGATTTTATAGCATACAAAAATAGACAAATATACCCTCCATCCTTTTTATTAAACCACAATAGCAGTTTTTAGCGCAGGGAGCTGCGCTGAATGCCCAGCGCTGCTCTTGACGCTCATAGGCTCCCTGCGCTAAAAACCACTATTGCGGTTTAGTAAAAGGTGACCATATTGTAAAATATAGACAGCAGATATAAATTCAGAACTGTGCATAGTAAGTGAAGGGAAGTTTTCATCTCTGGGAATTTACCCAGTTAACTATTAAGTTATTTGGGCAAATTCCTTTGAAAACTGTGGTAATACTGCCTCCACTTTGCTAAATTTAAAATAAAATCATTTTTCCTACCTTGTCTGGTGATTTCTGGTTGCACTTTCTTCTTCTGACTGTGCATCCAATCTTTCTTCCCTTCTATCAGCCAGTATGCTTTCTCTCCTCCACACCTCATTCCCTCCCCCAACTTTTTCTTCCTCTCTCCCTGACCTTTCTTTCTTTTTTTCTGTTTCTCTTCTTTCCTTCTGTTTCCCTGCCTGCCCCCTTTCTTTCTTTCTCCCTGCCGTTCCCCAAGCCACTGCCACTGCCGCTGCCATCGGGGAACAGGACCCACCAATGGATAACAGGCCCCAAAGCCGACGCCGACGCATGCTCTCCCTGACGTCAATTCTACAATCGGAAAGGAAGTTCCGCCCAGCCAGGCAGCGATTGGCTGGCCCGAACTTCCTCTCCGACTGTAGAATTGACATCGGGGAGAAGAAGACTAGATCGCCAAGACAAAGTGAGTCCTGGGTGATCGACTCACTTTGCCTTGGCGAGCTACTGGCGCCCCTGCCTCGGGCCCCCTGTCAGCTCCGGGCCCGGCGGCCCTGCGGCACACCAGGCAACATCTCGCGGCACACTAGTGTGCCGCGGAACAGCGGTTGAAAAACACTGATCTAGGAGACTATCATTGAAGCGCCAAAATTTCCGTCCCCCACCCCCTCCCTCCCCCTGGAATCGCAACCACACCGGGGCATGATCCGACCACGTAGAGGACTCAATCCCTGAAGACTCCACCCTCCGGAGAAGTCCCCTCTCCACAAATATATAATCAATTCTGGAATAGGAGGAGTGTACTCCCGAAAAGTAGGTATATTCTTTCACCGAAGGGTGGAGCCACCTCCAACAATCTACCACATTCAAACCAGCCAGTGTCTCACGCAATAATTTGCGATCTCGTCTTCCATAACAATCCGCCCTCCCAGAATTATCCAAGTGAGGAGTCACGGTAAGGTTGAAATCCCCACCAAGGACCAGGGCCCCCCCCTTGAACTTGAGGATCCGGGGGACCAACTCACGAAAGAAGATCCCCTGACCCTCATTAGGGGCATAGACATTAACCAGGGAGTATAAGACCCCCTCAATCGTAGCTTCCAACATAATATACCTGCCCTGGGGATCCCTCACAACCCTGTGCACCTCACAACGGATTCCCTTACGGATAAGGATGCCCACCCCGCACCTCTTAGAAGTGCCCACCCGGGAGGCCCAGAAGGCCTGCGGAAACCTATAATCCCCCCCCAAGGATTCATGGGCCTGCAGTAAATGGGTTTCCTGAACAAAACAAACATCAGCCCTCAAACGAATCAATTCCCTATAAAAGGCCCTCCGCTTGTTAGGGGAATTAAGACCTCTAATATTGTAAGATACTAATTTAAACACCCCCATTGTTCAAAGGAGTACAGAGACCATGCAAGACCAACCCCAACAGACATGTCCCCCCTCCCCCCCCCTCTCTCCCCCCATCCCCCCACCCCCACAGTAAGAAGCTCCCCTATATAAAACCCTAGCAATCCTCCCCCCCCCCCACCCCCCCTCCCCTCCACCCCCCACTCCCCCATGTGAGAGTCCGCAGATCTCCCACCCACATACCAGGAAAGTAACAATCCCCGAAGCCCTTATCACCCCACCCCACAACTATACAAAATTGTCAAATAACAAATATCAGCAATCCCAAACAAACACACCCGTCCAGCTACCCTCCACCACCAACCCCCCACTGCTCCCTCGTAATCCCTCCCAACACTCCCTCAGCCCCCCACTCCCCCACCCCTCCACAGAGCATCTAGGTCGAGGATGACCCTCCAAGCACACCTCCCCATAGTTAAAACATAGTAACACAGTCACCCAGGGCAAACCAAACCCCCACAGGCGGGGGGGGGGGCCTCTGGACAGTGCTAGGAGGAAGGGACAGCCAAGCAAATTATTAGCCCTCCCATCAGAGAAACCACATTAAGCAGGAGCAATGTTCTGAGGCGAGGAGCCACCGCCTCGCCCCCCCCTCCCACTTCGTGGTCCCCGCTCCACACGCTGCCATCGTGAAGCAGATGAAGCTGGTGTGAGTCCCACTCGACTGGGCCCCGCTCCCACAGAAGAAGCAGGTTCCTCAGGAATCTCGATGCCTGCTTGTTGCAGCAAGGTTCGGGCCTCCCGAACTGTAGTGACTCTGGTATGCACTCCATTGATAGTGATGACCACTCCAAAGGGAAAAGTCCAGCGGTAGCGCAGATTGCCTCGCTGCAGAGCCTTAGTCACTTCTCGAAACGCCCGGCGCTTCTGCAGCGTACTTGCCGCCAGATCTTGGTAGAATTCCAGCCGATGACCCTCCCAGGTCACTGTGCCCATTTCTCGGGCTCTGCGGAAGATCTGTTCTTTAAGCACAAAGCTCCGCAGACACAGCACAACATCTTTAGGCTGATCAGATGTGCGGGGCCCCAGTGCCCTGTGAGCACGCTCCAAGCCCGGATCCAAAGTGTCATTTTGCAGCAACCAACGAAGCAAAGTAGTGATGGTAGCGCTAACATCCTTATATTCCTGCAATTCGGGTAGGCCCCGCACCCGCAGGTTATTACGCCGGGTACGGTTCTCCAGATCCTCCACTTTGTCCATCAAAAGCTGGTGTTCCGCCGCGGCACTCTCCAGGGAGCGTTGCATCCCGGTCACCGAATCCTCGCAGCAATCCAATCGCATTTCCACCGCCTCTACGCGGTTGCCCACCTCCACGAGGTCCGTGCGCAGCTCCTGCACCACCTCCCGGACCTGCACTACCACAGCCGAGATTTCGGCTTTGACTTCGGTGATCCAGCCCTGCATATCCGACTTAGTGAGGGGGTCCGTGGGGGAGCACCCAGGGGCAGTCGCGCTCGCCAGCGCTGTCACCTCTGCCGCAGCCCCACTCGATTGCGCCGCCTCACCACCGCCGGTCTCCAGGCCCCCACTGCCACGTGCTGTCCGGCTCAGCGCTTGTTCCAGCGTGCGCTGGCCGGTTTTTTCAGTCGGGATTTTTTTGCGCGTTGCCATGGGGTCTCCGCTCCCTGCGCTCTCCCTTCCGTCGCCAAAGAAAATATTTCAGCGCTTGTTTCTCAGCTGATTTGAGCAATTTAGCACCGGGCCCGAACGGAGCTCTGAGATCAAGCTCCCGTTCGCATCGGTGACGTCACTTCCTCCGACTGGTGCTATTTAACTTATTTATAAATAATCTGGAAATTGGAACGAGTGAGGTGATTAAATTTGCAGATGACACTAAACTGTTCAAAGTTGTTAAAACGCATGCAGATTGTGAAAAATTGCAGGCAGTCCTTAGGAAATTGGAAGACTGGGCGTCCAAGAGGCAGATGAAATTGAATGTGGACAATTGCAAAGTGATGCACATTGGGAAAAATAACCCAAATCACAGTTACTGGATGCTAGGGTCCACTTTGGGGTTAGTGCCCAAGAAAAGGATCTAGGTGTTATTATAGACAATACAATGACACCTTCTGGCCAATGTGCGCCGACAGCCAAAAAAGCAAATAGGATGCTAGGAATCAGCAGTTGCAGCTTCGCAAAGAGAAGTGCCACTGGGAGGAAAGAGCCAGCCAGAGGAGGTAAACGCCCACGGGAGGCATGAATGTGGGACGTAGAACAGAGGACAGATGATGAGGGGCATGTTGGGATATGGAAGGGAGGAGGGTTTCTGTGTGTGTGTTTTGTTTCTTTCTTTTTAAAACAGTACTTTGTTTTGTGTGTGTCTTTGTTCTGGATCTACAGTAGGAGTCAGTCAGTAGAAAAATAGAGGCAGCAGAATTAAAGGTTTGATGTATTGACTCCACAGCCCTGCCATCCATGCTCTGCCCAAACTCCACCTATGTGAATGCCCACTTGAAAACTACACATTATGGGTATATTTACAGAATACTGTTTAGTTGCTGTACTAGTAATTTATTCATGTATGTATAAACATATGCTTGTGAATGGCTGTAATAGCAGCATTTACACATATTCTTGCTGCCTCACTGTAGGTGACTCTTTATGGAATGACTCCCATATTGTGTAATCAGATACACAACTAAAAATTGTTTAGATAGAGCAAGTATTGGGCATAAATTTAACTGCAAACATTTCCAAAACATGATCTCTTTCTATGTTTCAGTTACAAGGCTATAATGGTCTCTTGAGCCAGGACTCAACTCCCTGGCCAGGCTGGCACTGGGGATGCTTTCAATTCATCATTTGCAACTCCGAGGGGAATGGGAGCCATCGATCGGCAGTGACACTTTAGTGCGTAATTTACAATATTCTGTAAGCTACGCATGTAAATGTTGGACACACAATGCCCCAACCATGCGCCTGCCCTATGCCTACCCTCTTGCATTTATGCACTAAATAAGTTTTGTGCTAAAGTAATAGGGGCAAATATTCAGCTGGTAGCAGTCAATATTTTTTTAGCCACTGCTGGTAGTATGCCAGGATATTCAGTTCCGAGCCACGTCTGGGTCCCAGCATTGAATATCCAGATTTGTGCAGTCAGCTATTCTTTATCCACTTAAGTGTGGTATTCAGCACTTAACTGCCTAAGTGAAACCAGATAGAGATATGACTGAGTTTTATGCAATCCAATTTGTCTGAATATTAGCACTTAACAGCATAACTACCAATTCCCCCCCTCCCCCAAATGCATAGAAAATAGCTGGCTGCAGCTTTAGCAGTTAGTGCCAAGATTCAGCAGCACTAACCAGTCAAGTGCTGATGAATATCAGCGGAGAGCCCCACACAAGCGATTTAACTGGCCAGGAGCTTCTCCTGGCTGGTTAAATCTTTTTGAGTATCACCCAACTAGCACTTATACACATAACTGTGATAGTTATGCTTTTAAATGCTAGTGTTATACACGGCTGAGTCTCATTATTATGACCACTTGCTAATATCCAGAATAACCACCTCTGGCAGCACGGACAGCAGCGAGACACCGTGGAAATGACTCAATAAGATGCTACCAGTTAGAGGTATTTGGAGCCATGCAGATTGCAGCGCGTCTGACAGTTGCTGACGGGTGCGTGGTGGTGGTGGTGGATCCAGTCATTGAACATGTCGATCGAGGTGGTCCCAAATGTGCTCAATTGGAATAAGGTCTGGGGAATTTGGAGACCAGGGAAGTAGCTAGAAGTCTTGCTCATGCTCTGTTTACTGCTCGTGAACAATTCTGGTGGTATGATGTGTCACATTGTCCTGTTGAAAGATCCCATCGGTCAGAGGGAAGATCGTCAACATGTATGGGTGCACTTGATCAGCAAGGTTGGAGAGATACCCATATCAGTTGAGAGTGCCTTCCAGAGGTTTCAAGGGACCCATACCATACCAAGAAAACATTCCCAAGACCGTAATACTGTCACTACCAGTCTGTGTACATCCAACAGTGGTTGCTGGGTGTTTGTTCTCAGCGGTTTCACACCTGACAAGCCAATATCCATCCGTTTGATGGAGCTCAAAACATAACTCATTGGTGCAAATCCAATGTCAGTACTCCTGTGCAAATTGCAGCCATTTTTTGCAATGAACCCTCATGAGCATGGGTTCAGTCACCAATCATCTGCTCTGAAGCCCCGTTCACAACAGGGTTCACTGCACAATCGTTTTGGACACACATGTGGAAGTCCCCTGGTTTGTTTGGATAGTGAGTTGCTCTACGATAGTATGTCGCTCAGTCCACACCAACCTGTGCAGTCGACATTCACCTCTTGCATCGATGGCTCATGCTGCCTCACAGTTACCACGTTGGGTCATTGAAAGGGTTCCATTTGTTTACTCAAGGTACCATTTAACAACAGCAGCCTGTGAATAGTTCACAAACTCCGCCATTTCCAAAATATTGCCACCCTTGGCCTTGTTGCCGATGATCGTGCCTTTTTCAATGTCTGATAAATCACACTTTTTTCCCCATGACAGCCACAGTTGTTATATTAGCAACTTGCTGACATCCTACCTTATATATCTACAAAGTCAATGCATGGCTTGTGCATTCATTCATTGGCTGTTCGTCCCTGATGTCATAATACTGTGACTCTACTGTGTATAACTTACACAAACGCTTATGAGGAGATTTTAAAAAGGGCGCTCAAATTTGCATGCCCTAAGATACACATGCAACTATATTTCGTAATGAGCCAATAAAAATAAAAAATTGGGCGCTAACAATCAACTATTGATGTTGATTGGTACCAGTTCGGATTTGCGCACGCATCTTGCTATATTATATTTTATAATACTGTGCCAAATCCCGTGGCGCACAAACCAAAAGTGGGTATGGTCATGGTAGGGGCATGACCGGGTTGAGACATTCCAGAAATCTGTGCAGTGTTATAGAATATCACGGATGAATGCCCAAATTAGGCCCCAGCAATTAAACCTGGTTTCAGCAAGTGCAAGTCCTGGCACCCAAATTTAAGCACAGGAATTGGCGCTTTCAGGGGAATTCTATAAACGCACCTTGCCAATTTTCATGTGCAACTAAATTTTTGTAATTAAGGTTAATTGGCATTTTAATTTAAAACACTATAAAACTTAATTTAAATTTTTTTATTAAAAACCCAATTTAAGTTGCATGCAGATATCCGTGTGTTACCTACCTGCACCTTCCCAAAAAGGCATGGTTAGGGTCGGAATGTAGGCGTGGTATGAGGTAGGTGCCGGTATGTTAGGCCATGAAATCCCTGGCCTAATATACTGGCACATACCTAACACATACTAGTGCCTAACTCAATGTAAGTGCCGCTAGACACGATTCTATAAATGGCATCTAACTGATTCGTGGCAGATGACAATTTGCTAGGCACCTGCTGATTTACAGTAGGTACTGTTTACAGAATCAGGGGTTCATAGTCAGTCGCACGTGAGACACCAGCTTCCCAACAAACAAGCGCTGACAATTTGGCGCAAGAAAGAAGCGCACCAAGGGAAAACTGAGTTTTAAAGAACTCCGTGTGTGAGTGGGGGGTGTGAGTGGGGAACCCTCCCACTTTACTGTATAGTGTTCGTGCTGCCGTTGGGGGGGAGGGGAGAGTTTGGGGGGTTGGAACCCTTCATTATAGAGAAAATGGAACTTTTTCCAATTTTTATCAGGGAAAGTTCCGTTTTATCTATAATGTAGGGGGTTGCACCCCCCCACACACACACACACACTCGCACACCCAACGTCAGCGTGAGCACTATGCAGTAAAGTGGCGGGATTCCCCACTCACAACCCACTTCGGAGCTCTTTAAAACTAAGTTATCCCGTGGCGCGGCTTCTTTCTTGCGCCGAATTGTCAGCACTCGATTGTCGGCAAGCTGGTATCTCACGCGCGACTGATTATGAACCCCTGATTCTGTAAACGGTACCTACTGTAAATCAGCAGGTGCCTAGCAAATTGTCATCTGCCACGAGTCAGTTAAATGTAGATGCCATTTATGGTGTCTGGCGCGCAATTATCCCATCACCGGATCAGGCCCTTAGTGCTAATCTATATAGGGCGTTCAACCCGGAATGCTCTTTATAAACTAGCACTCAGCACCAATTTTTTCCAGCACTCAAATCTGGACACCATTTACTGAATCTGGTCCTCAGAGTGCAAATGTAGGTGCCAAGTTATAGAATGAGGGAGGTTAGTGTTCAAACCTTGGGCCGTAATAGCCAAATTCCAGAGAAAGCTGAGATTGGGGGGCCCCTGCCTAAGATCTGTCACTGCAATTGGTGGATGGAGTTGAAGAATATCAAAATAAGGGAAATGTTCCCCACTAGATGAAAAAGAATGCTTACGGCACTTCTAGCCCAGTGGAGGCTGAACTGGACTTTGCAGGAAGCCCAAAAGTAGCAGGAGGATACTGACAGCCCATAATAAATGTATATATAAGAATAAAACTAAATGGTCTTGTTCTGTTAAATGAAGTGTCTGCTTCTGTTGGTAGGATGATAAAGATGTCGAGTCCATATATGAACAACCTTATTATCCTTGGTGGAATGCTCTCTTATGCATCTATCTTTCTCTTTGGTCTTGATGGATCCTTTGTCTCTGCAAGCACATTTGAAACACTTTGCACTGTAAGTACAAACTGAGATTCTTACAAAGGGAAACATTTTTGTGGCTTTTACAAAAGGGAAAATATTATTGTGCATGACTAAATATTCCTGTCAAAATATGCTACAGTTTTACAATTGACAACTTTAAATCAAGATTTACTAAGTACAGTTTAAAGATATAAATGATTTTTTTGTCATTTTTTTCATGAATCTTTTTTTTAATCTCCCTTCTGCGGATTGTGAAGAAGTACACATTTACTTTTTAGCTGTGTGAAGTTTGCCAAAGTAAAGGTATATACCCCACTCTCACCCCTATTATTAGGAACATCTTTTCAAACTACAAGTGAATTTACATGAGTAAAGTACTGCTTTATCTATTGAAATTTTTTTTTAATCACCTTCCCTTTGTGTTCTGAAAAAAAAAAGATATTTACTAGCATAGCAGCCCAATTTTCACACTGTAAATGCGGATAGTCTGCCTTTGAAATTCACCTTGCTGTAGCTGGGCCTTCATTTCAAATATTAGTATTTAGTTTAAAACAAAACACAATAAACAACGAAACACAAATGAGAACCTTTTGGCAGAACAGGGAAAAAAAATAAAGGCGTACTTTTGAATGAGCATTTACCCGTATTACACTCCTGAAATGTGCATTTCTGTTGCTAAGAATCCATCTAATTCTACCATTTTGTACACCTGCTCTTTCATATGTGGTAAATAAGCAGAACATGTTCCACCAAACATTCGCATCTATTTCTTATACAATTTTCCAATTATTAGCAATGATTATTTTCAACATTGAGGTCATGTTCAGTTTTAAGAAAGAAGTTGTTTTCTACCCTGATGTTATGCCAATAATGAGGCTAATTCTATAAGTGGGTGCCACATTTTAGGTGCTCCAGTACCACATGGTGAGAACCTATTCTGTAATGACATCTGGAAGCCTACATTTTGTATGGAATGCTAATGTACCCTGGCATCAGCATGCCTAAAATGTAGGCGTCCCCAGCATATGTTATAAACTTTTGTGGTCATTTTAGATAATTTAGATTGTAAACAATTTTTATTGACATGAAAAACCTGCAGAATCGGAGAAAACAACAAGTTACAGAAAACAATGAACATGGGCAAAAAATCCGCATAACAAAGTACATCATGACAAAGACATGCGTCAGTTACATCCACCCACAAACCCCAACTCCCCCTGTTCCCCCCTTCCCGCAAGTCTCACCCATCATCCCTCCACCCTCCCCACCCCCCTCCCCCTACTCTCCCAAAATGGAGAGAAATGCAAGGGCATGAATAAGAAAACCACAGACCAAATTCTCCCCAGGGTCTGGACTCTGATGACCCCAGGGCACACAAATGAACAAGGCATCCCCTCCAAAATCAGACCTCCCCAAACCCATTCACCCCCTCCCCCCGAGCAGAGAGATGCTGGAATCCAGAACCGGCCAGGGGATTGCACCATTAACATTTTGGATAATTTAGAAAGGGTACAGATCTTTGCATGAAGAAAAACATTGATTGTGTTATTAAGGCAGAAATGGGAACTCATATCTGCGCCTTTGCTTAGCAAAATACCATGAGGAGCATGCTTCCAGTTTTTTTTCAAGCACTGCAGCTATGCTTCTTCGACTTATTTTTAACAATTTGTACAATTGAGATCCTGCATCAAGAAAGGCCATTGTAAGTTTGTGTGATATCTTCCAATTGCCAGGTATTAAAAAGGGACCAGGAGTGACACCCTATTACAACAAACAATGCTGCAATTGAAACTATGCAGAGATAGACCATGTTCCTGATGTAGCACATTAATGATCTTAAAATGATTGTCAATTAGGAGTTGACTGTTGTCCATATGTATCTATTTTGGCAATTTTTCTAATATATAGGTTTGTTGCCAATCCTAATTCTACTGTTATTCCACATCATGGATTTCAAATTTAGAAGGTCTTAAGGGTCACAAATACTGTACTTTCCAAAGGCTGGAAGGCTTCCAAAATGGCTTCTAATACATGCCAAGAATCCTGTGCCTTTAGAAATAGAAATAGATGAATTGGGACAGGGAGAATCATAGCTTCTTCCAGTATAAGCCTTGCAGGTTCTACCATTTGATCTAAGGCAGTGAGTCATATCACCCTGTCTCAAAAGCAAAGCCTTATTTTAATACATAAAATCAGGAAAATTTACCCACCTTTCTTGTTTTTCTACCTTCAGTTTCTTAATGGCTATACTTTGATTTTTGGAGCTCCACAGAAAATCAAGGGCTTTTTTCTAACATCTTATATAATGTAGATGAGAGTGGAAAAGGTAAAACACTTAAAATATAATTCAGCTTCAGAGTAATTAACATCTTTATAGCATATAATCACCTCCACCAAGAAAGGCGGAATGGTAACTATTGACCTGTAACTTTCAAAACCTTAATTTTCAAAGAACCACAATTTATCAACCAATTGCTTATTCCTCATAACACTTGTTGCTCTCTTCGATCAACGACTCAAAAGCTCCTTACAGTCCCTTCACTAAAAATCATTGGCACTAGAAGACACGATATGTTCTCAGTAATGGCTCCCCAATTGTGGAATGCTCTTCCTCATTACATCAGGGAAGAAAAAGACCTCAGTCAATTTAAGAAACTTCTAAAAAGTTGTCTTTTTAAAGACGCGTTTAATCTTTAACCTCCTTCTTTAGATACTAATATTATGGCTTGGATTTTTTACCCCTTCCCATTGTTTCATCCCTTATTTTCTCTCTTTTCTTAAGCCATGAAGATGTAACTTTACCCCTTATCCTTACGTTTCGTGTACGTCTTAAAATTGTTAGTTCTAAGACTTGTGTTTGTTGTTTACTTATTGTAACCCGCTTTTATGAAGTTGTAAATCGCTTAGTAATTTGAATAAGCAATCCATCAAATATAAATGAAAACCTGTTCCAGTTTTCTACCACGCTCTGGTTGAAGAAGAACTTTCTTATGTTTGTACGGAATCTATTTTGAATGTTTCTATCATGTTCCCTCTCAGTCTCCTCTTTTCAAGGGAGAAGAGGCCCAGTTTCTCCAATCTCTCACTGTACGGCTGATATTTCATCTGTTGAAATTGGGTTTTGAAAGGATAGTTAGTTTTACAGAAAGGGGATATTTATTTAAGGAATGACAGCTTTGGAACAGTTGACCTGGTAGCCTGATTTGGTAGAGAACTGATCTGTTTGTCTAAGCACCACAGAAAAAGAGCTAGAGTATTAAAACAATAGGTCATCATAAGGGCAGTTCTATAATCTAGGCATTGCATTTATAGACTTAGGTGTTTATGTGTACATTTGTCACATAAGTGCTAACAAGGTACCTATATACTATTTTACAACTACCTTCTTAACTTACATAATTCATATTTGCAAGGTGGGTATATACAAAGACATACAGGATATGGATGAGGCTCCCAGTTATGCAATTAATTTACAGAATAGTGTAAATTATGCATGACTGCTATATCTGTGTACCTATGGTTTCACCAGATGTATGGCTATGCAAATGTCTGCGCATGCTCAAGGCCCTCTTCACAGATGATCAAGGCCCAGCCCAGGCAAGATGCGGGATCTTCGTTCACTGGCACCGGCACGTCCTGTGGGTTGGTGCTGCGTGCCGGTGTCAGATGGGGTAAAGGGCTTGTTTGGGCAGGTGGGGGATGCCGATTCCAGCTGGGGGGGGGGGGTGTTCGCAAATCGAGTCAATGCTCGGTTTGCAAGTCACAATTTGCGAGAATGTTTTGCTCGTCTTGCAAAACACTCGCAAACCGCGTTACTCGCAAACCGAGGTTTGACTGTATATGGTAAATGTCTACTTCTCCTACATTTTAGAACAGTTTCTATATGAGAAAATTCTGTTCTAAAATAGGGCTGTCTTTGTACATAGGGCCCATGGCATAAAATAGAACCTGTGATAAATAATATGCCCTGTATATACACTGTATACACTGTAATGCAGCAGTACCTTTTAATAAACCTGAATCTAAATCCCATTATTTTCTCTGGGGTCAATATTCAGCAGATCTTATCCAAGCAACAACAGCTTTTATCCTGATAAGCCTCTTACCAGATCTATGGTCCATACATTAATTTTCAGTGACAAAATACATCTTATCAACAGTTGCATTGGCTGCCTTTTGAGGCTAGAGTGTTGTTTAAATTTGGTTGTATCTGCTTTAAAGTCTCGTTTGGTATTGTGCCTACTTATTTGTCCTCATGCTTTGAACGACATAATAGGATTAGTCGAGGACAATATCTATTTGTTCATCCGACTATTAAATCTTGCCGATACAAGAGATTTTTTTATAAATTACTTGGTTTTCAGGCAGGTAAAATGAACTTATGGTTAAGTACCATCATTTCTCAGGCCCATTCATATATGTCTTTTAGGAAACTGCTAAAAACTGATTTGTTTGATAAATTTGTAAACTGATGTTTTAGAATCCTGATTGGTAAATAGTATATTGTTCTTATAGTGTGTTTATTTTAGTTGGTTTTAACTCATTTTTAATCAATTGTATTTTACTTACTGATTTTTAGTTAATTGTATTTTACTCACTGATTCTATAATTTTTATTGTATGTGAACCGCCTAGAACTATGTGGTATGGCGGTATACAAAAATAAAATTATCATCATTATTATTATTATTATAACATCACCAAAGTAAGACCAGACAAAACCTCCACGACGGAAATGAAAATCCAAGCACAAAAGTCATGAGGAAGAGAAGTCACCACCAGAAATATGTCATCAAATTGAATCTTTATTGGTTCTGGATGCAATAAAGTCCAGACTTATTACCGATTTCATTTGATGACATATTCCTGGTTGGTGGCTTCTCTTCCTCATGATGTTTGTGCTTGGACATAAAGATAATGCCACTGGAAATCTGGATGGACTGTCTCAGCAGGAGTTACCTGTTTAAAAATGGTAGTAAGTCTACTGAGTTACTATCCAGATAAAATTAATACAACAAAAAGGCTGTCCTAACTGTAACTAGGGAAGGTCCCAGCCTTGCAAATGGTTTGCAAGTTCCAGAAGGAATGAAAATGTAGGGGCAGACATGATAGTTAGAAAATGGAGACATTATTAACAAATAAATTAGTTAAAAAATAATACCTGACATGGACATGTTTCACCTGGGAAGAGCTGCTTCAGAGGCTAAAGTGTATTGTTAAAACAAACAAAACCAATGTATGAATATGACCAAATCATATAACTGCAATTATAATAAATCAAATACTAAAAATTTTTAAGCCTGTGTTTTTATTATGTATGTACTGTATTTATTTACATACTTATTTATCCATTTATTTAACTGGTACTGGTTATGATGTCCTTTTATGTTAATTTTTTTTGTATCATTTGATTTATCTTAATATTCAATTATATGATTTTATGATTTGGTCTTATTCATTCATTGATTTTGTTTGATTTAATAGTACATTTTAGCCCCTGAAGCAGCCTTTGCCAGGCAAAGCCTGGCCACATTGGGCATTTCTTTTTAACTAATTTATTTGTTAATAATGTCTCCTTTTTCTAACCATCATGTCTGCCCCTATGTCTTCATTCCTTTTCTAACTTTATCCAGGTACAGGTCTGAATATTGCTTATACCCAGATAGGTACAGGCAGTCATTTTATGGCCTGAAATTCACCGCTGGCTTCTGGGTACAGCCAGGCACTGCATATCTGGGTATAAAAAAAACCTGTAGCATCTAGCATTAAACAAAATGCTGATCACCTGAGCAGTGGCGTACCAAGGGGGGGGCGGGAGGGGCGGTCCACCCCGGGTGCCAGCCCTGAGGGGGTGCTCCCGGCCTTGCCGTTCAGTCCCCCCCACCCCGAAGGACCGCTCGCCCCACTGACCTTCCTGCACCACCTGTGAAATAGCCCGCAGCGTCAGCGATCCCTGAACTGTTTGGGCGCTGCTTCCTGCACCGTGGTCCCGCCCCTCCTCTGACGTCAGAGGAGGGGCGGGACCGCGGCGCAGGAAGCAGCGCCTAAGCAGCGCAGGGATCGCGTCGTGATCCTGCTGCGGCTGCTTCATAGATGGTGCAGGAAGGTCAGTGGTGCGAACGGTCCTTCGGGGGTGGTGGGGGGACTGAACGGCAAGGCCGGGAGCATAGGTAGTGCTGCTTCATAGGTGGTGCGGGGAGGCCAGGGGTCGAGCGGTCCTTCGAGATGGGGCGGGCAGGCAGGCAGGCAGGCAGGCTTTCAAGGGGGAGGGGGGTGACAGGCAGGCAGGCAGGCCTTCAAAGGGCGACAGGCCTTCAAGGGGGGGGGACAGGCAGGCCTTCAAGGGGGGAGGCAGGCAGGCAGGCCTTCAAGGGGGGACAGGCCTACAAGGGGGTGGGACAGGCCTTCAAGGGGGGTGCAGGTCTTTAAGGGGGGACAGGCCTTTGGGGGGGACCCTGGTTTAGAAGTACACAGAGGGAAGGGGGAGACAGGCAGGCAGGCCTTCAAGGGGGGTGCAGGTCTTTAAGGGGGGACAGGCCTTTGGGGGGGACCCTGGTTTAGAAGTACACAGAGGGAAGGGGGTGTTCAAAGAGACGTGCATATGCCAAACTTTGAGGGGGGAGGAAGAAATAATGGGTCTGAAAATAGAGGAGAGGGAGAGAGATGATGGACCATGGGATTTAGGGAGGGAAGGAACAGAAAGGGAGGGAAATTGGACACAAGGGATGGTGTGGAGGAGTGATAGAGATACTGGATAGGAGGGTAATTGGGAAAAGAAAGGTAGAGATGGTGGACTCTGGGGTGGTGGGGAAGGAAGGAGAGATGCCGGATGAAAGGGTAGTTAAGAAAAGGTGGATCTGTGGAGGAAGATGAAAAAAAGGAAAGATACCAGACTTCCTGGGGAGGGAAGGGAAATGGAAAGGAAGGACAGAGTTGGCAGATGGATGATTAGCATGCAGAAAGAAGAAAGAAGGAGACCCTGGCAAGCAAGTTATCAGAAGAAAACCAGAGCCTTGGACCAACAAGATTTGAAATATAACCAGACAACAAAAGGTAGAAAAATTAATTTTATTTTCTGTTTTGTGATTATAATATGTCAGATTTGAAATGTGTATCCTGCCAGAGCTGGTGTTGGACTGCAAACGTGAGCTAGAATTTAACAGAGAGAGGAAAAGTCCTTTTTGTTTCTTTATTTTATTTACACCATAGCGCCAGTGTGGTTAGGAGAAGCCAAAGGGCGTGAAAAAGCTATAAAACCCACCAGGAGTTTTGAAAAAAATCACCCAACTGGGCAGGAAAATCGAATTGAAAAACCAATTCAATAGGCTGAATCGAATCAAAATTTTTTTTCCTGTATCTGGCAGCATTAGTTTGCACTACTGTCTTAGACTTTAGGACCTGGGATTGGGTAGAGATTGCATCCTCAGTACTTTATAATGCAAGTGAAACGAGGATTTGGTCAGACTTTTGAAGGGTCTGCAGAAAAAAAATATTGTATAGGCCGGGGACATGAGACAGCAGGAAATGGGAACTTTTCGTCCTTCTATTTTTATGAATGGAAAGGCTGAGGATGTCAGAGAGTTCTGTTAAAATATGTGCTTTATAAGAAAATATAATAACGTGTTTTATAAAGTTTATAGCATAGCTGGCCTACCCAGTGAGGTGTTCCTAGTGGTGGTGGTGGCAGTGTGTCAATGTGTTGAGAGGAAGAGGTGTTCTGGGAAATTCTGCTGAGCAAACTCCGGGCCCATTTCCACCCCCCAGTTAGTCCACTCCACTCAACTGGTTCACACACTGAGTGGGTCTTTGGGTGTTGTTTTGGGATCTCTTCCAGTGGTTTATCAGTATCTCCTTCTGGTCCAAGGAAGGAAACTTTGTTATCCTTAGCATTGACCTACAGAATATGTTTGTAACAGCGCTGCTTGTGTGGCATTAGGCTATGTAGTGATCGAAAGAAAAAAACAGACCTTTGCACATTTTTGCACTATATGGTGGGTGTATGAGGAGATTCACATTTCCTGCACAGCTAAGTCCATGTGAAGTTACCTTGTGCTGTATTTGACATCTAGCAAGGTCTCTGTTTGAAAGGAAAGATCTAAACTTAAAAATGAAGTGGCCAGAAGTTATGGTAAAAGCAGATAGTGTAGCTGGTTTTAAGAAAGATTTGGACAAATTCCTGGAGGAAAAGTCCATAATCTGTTATTAAGACATGGGGGAAGTGTCTGCTTGCCCTGGATCGGTAGCATGGAATGTTGCTACTCTTTGGGTTTTGACCAGGTATTAGTGTCCTGGATTGGCTACCATGAGAATGGGCTATTGGGCATGATGGACCATTGGTCTGACCCAGTTAGGCTATTCTTATGTTATGTTCTCATCTGTAGGGGCCTTTGTTTTCACTTCTTATTTTAATGCATTTTTTTTCTGGGAACTTATCAGTGTTTTTTATAATGGGAACAAAAATGGAAGAGAATTAATGTGTGTGGGATGAGGGGGTAACTAATTTCTTCAGCTAAATAATTTAATCCACTTCAAACAGACATAGGAGAACTCACGCACCATTCACACACCCTCCAACCAAAAACGTCAAAAGAAAAAAACTGTTCGACAACTTCCTAGCCATTCGAGCTGCAACACTCGACCCCCAACTCTACAACCAATTGACATCGACCATAGACTGCAAAACCTTCAAAAAGAAATAAAAACCCTTCTATTCAAAAAACACATAAAACCGAACTAACACAATCAGAACTGTCCCAAGCATCACCTGCAACTACTCCATATGTACTTCTGATGTCATGACAATTCAGACATAATTTATGTTATGTTATGTTTGGAATATAAGAAAATTTTCACTGCCTGTTTCTATTCTGACCATTTATTCCATTTCATGATCATTACAAAAAATATTTTTTTACATGGGGGGGGGTGTCAAAAAATGATGGGCCCCGGGTGCCACATACCCTAGGTACGCCACTGCACCTGAGGCTGAATATCACCCCTCTATGTTAAATTTAATTTGTACAATGATTCTTTGACTTTTGTCATCTTCCCCATTCCAGTCTGTCTGTCCCACTCAATAGTCTTTAAATAGTACATTTTCCAAGTTAATTTTTTAACAGTCTTTTCTTGTATAAATCCCTGTTTTACAACCATAAAAGTGGTTTGTATAAAATAGGCCGAGGGATTAGTCTGCATTTTAAAACTTTTACTCAGATGATTTCTTAAAAGTAGTTGTTCTTGAACCAATTTTTTATGCTGTTTCTAGAAATTACTTCCATTTTTGCCTATCACATCAGGTTTATACACAAAATGAGAAGTTTTCACGATTTTAACTACTGTAAGCAGAAATGTATTCAAATATCATTTCACACGAGGTCAATTTTTATTACAATCACATTTAAAAAATACTATAAAGAACTGCCCTAATTTATTTCTTGACTACCCTGTAACAAAACAAAAAAACAAACAGTGTTCCATTAATTTTCAAACTTTCTCTTCTTTGACTTCTTGCAGATCCTTGAAGATCTTGACTGTCCCTCTTCAACATCCAACAATAGTTGGCCATCATAGTTTCATTCCATCTCCCCTGGTACTTATCTCTATCTTCTTGATATCTTGGTGAAAACATTCACCTTGCTCTTCACTATAATGTCCCAGATTTTCCGGAAAGTAGTTGATATGGGAATGTAGAAAGTGAACTTTTACACTCATGTTACAACTCAACTTCTTGAAATTTTCCAACATTGTTTCAACAATGGCCCTGTAATTAGGATCTCTGTTATTCCCTAGAAAGTTTTTATTTTTTTTTAAGTTCAATATTTTTTATTGAGTTTTTTGAAAAAATATAAGAAACAGTTCAAGTACAAGATATCAAAAAATAAAAACAAAACATTTAGTATAACAAATATTCAGTTACAGTGTGCAATATAGAATTGAATCGTTTTAAAAGATCCAAAGTACTAGGACTGTTCATGAAAAAATAATAAAAGAAAAGATAAGAGGAAAGAGAAATTGAAGGAAGAAAGAAAAAGAATAAAATGAGGAAAAAGATGAAGGTAAAGAAAAAGAAGAGGAAGAAGAAGAAGAAGAAGACAGGAGTGTCTATGAAATAGATTGAACATATGAGTCCAGGAATTTCCAGGGTGATTTACATTGTATCAAACTTTTGGAAAGTCGAATTATATTTTTCTTTTCATAAGCATATGATTCAAATTTATGATACATGCTCAAAGAATTCCACCAAAAGGTATAGTTTAGTAATGAAGAGGACTTCCAATTTTTCAAGATGTGCATAAGGGCAGTCACAAACATTGCATCAATGAGTTTAGGAGGACAGTTCGACTGTGTAAAACAAGGATGTTGAGATCGGAGAATTATAATGTCAAAGGAAATTTCTTCTGAACAATTGGTAATAGACTTTATGGTGTCCCAAATGCACGCCCAAAAGGAACGAACTTGAGTACAGTGGAAAAGCATGTGATCAAGAGTCCCAGCTTCTTTCATACAATTCCAACATATAGAGTCTTGTTTTAGGTTAGCTTTCCACATCCGAAAGGGTGTCCATACCGCATTCCACATAATGAAGAACATTGATTGTGAGACTCTGGATGATAAAAGAGGTCGGTTTGTCGAGGACCAAAAGAGTTCCCAGTCAACATCAGAAAGTGAGGTTGTCAGCATAGATTCCCAATGTTTCATGGAATGAGAGGAAAATGTAAAAGAGTGATCTCTTAGAATACTATAAAAGAGAGATATCGCTTTACCTTTTGATATAGCCAATGTGGACCAGTGATACAAAGTGTGAATGGATGTCATATAATCAAAGCGTATAGACATAGAAGATAACATCTCAGTAAGAGAAAGCCACTGTGAGTAAGCAGAAGGAGACAACGAGTAAGTAGAGCAAATTGTGACAAAGGGAACAAACGAAGTGAGAGTGGTTATCTGATGGAGAAACCACAAACCAGTCCGCTGCCACCTCTTCCATGAAAGAGATTTACTATTGATTTTGATTTTGGGGTTATTCCAAATGGACAAGAGTGGACTGTCTTTAATTTAAATCTCTGCGATTGCATCTAGTATATGAAGGGCATGCTGCGTTGCACTCAATAAGGAATATTTTCTCAAAAGTTTGGGCACTGGCACCGTCAACAAGCATGAAACATGTAGTGGTGCACATAAAAACCGTTCCAGGTCAAACCAGGTTGGTGAGTCTTGGGTACTAGGGTTAGTAATCCAATAGGCTCCGTATTTGGCCAATGATGCGATATAATAAAAATGAAAATCTGGTACATTCAAACCCCCATTAATTTTAGAGGCTTTCAGCTTGTCGAGAGCAATACGAGGTTTTTTGTTATTCCACACAAAGTCAGATATTTTCTTATTCAACCAGTGAAAAAATTTCTTCTTGCATAAGGAGGGAAGCATTGAGAGGGTATAGTTTATCTGAGGAGTAAGGGTCATTTTGATGGAAGCTATTCTGCCCCACCATGAAAGGAAGAGTGGAGACCAACGAGACAGGGTGTTCAGAACTAAGCTTTTAATTTTAGATATGTTCAGATCTTGAGTTTGAGTCGGATCTTTATGTATTAACACTCCCAAGTATTTTACAGCTCCGTGTGACCACGTGAAGGGAAAATGGGCGAGATCTGAGGGGTGAATGAGATCATTAAGAGGGAAAATTTCTGATTTTTCCCAGTTAACTGAGTATCCAGAAAGCTTGGAGTAATGAGAGACAATATTAACGAGAGAGGGAAGGGAAGCAACAGGATCTCGGATAAAGAGAAGGACATCATCAGCGTATGCTGCTAATTTGATATGACAATAAGTGGTTTCAATTCCTGTTATTGTTGGGCATTGTCGGATAGCAGAGAGGAGAGGTTCCAACGCTAAGTTAAATAGCAGCGGCGACAGAGGGCAGCCCTGGCGAGTACCTCTATGTAGGGAGAATTTGTTGGAGAGAGAGTTATTAATTAAAATGCGAGCTGTGGGTTGACGATATAAAGTTTTAATCCAATCTTTATAGAATGGGCCAAAGTTGTACCACTTTAAAATTTGGAATAGAAAAGGCCATTCAACATAGTCAAAGGCCTTTTCGGCATCTATGGCCAAGCCGATTACGGGATCTGGGAGTGTTTTAGCATGGGCATTAATATGATGAAAGAGGCGTATATTGTCTCCTATAAACCTTTGTTTAATAAACCCCGTTTGATCTTTGTGAATAAGAGAGGGGATCACTTTGTTGAGTCTCAGTGCAAGAAGTTTTGCCATGATCTTGTAATCTAAATTAAGAAGAGAAATGGGGCGAAAGTTTTTAACCAAGGTAGGGTCTCTGTCAGGTTTGGGAATGACTACTATAGTGGCCTCAGTGAAGTTGAATTGTTTGTCTGGATCAGAGTGGAGGAATTCATAGTAAGAAAGAAGATGAGGAGCCAGAAGATTACAAAACTGCTTAAAAAATTCATTGGTAAACCCGTTTTTATTAACAGATCGGAAGGCGGTCCATGCGTCTTTTTCTCTCTCATTCATTGTTTTATTAAAATCTTCATCCTTCATCAGTTTCTCTATTTGAGGACCAACAAAAATTTCAGCTTTCAATTTTTCTTGTGTGATGAAGGGAAATTTCTTAGAAAGGTACTTTAAGTAGGGCCCATCCTCTGGTAGAGCCCTTACAAATTGCTTCATCAAGCCCAATTTGATGTGTAGTGGTGGAAACAGGACTTTTGGGGGGTCTACAAGTGGTTCATGCAGGATGTTTTTAGTTCCAGGCACAATATTTTGACGCTCTGGCCAAACTCTCACACTCCAATGTCTTTGCTTTGCCCTACGGTCCCATTCACATAGAAAACAAGGCATTTTTTGTGAACCCAGCTTGTTGTCCTAATAGTATTCCTATAACTTTGAAGTCACCATAGATACTCATACAGTGTTCCTCATACTGGATACTTGTTAAAAGTAGCTTCATGTTCTTGAATGTCTCTTTCATTTGAACTGAATGGACCACAGGAATGGACCCATACACATTTCCATTATGCAGTAACACGCCTTTGAGGCTCCTCGTTAATGAGTCTATAAAAAGTATCCACTGAGTAGGATCATGTTCAATGTCATAGAAGTGCATTAACTCGTTTATGTTGTTGCAGTAAACCAAGGAATCGTTCTGTGAGAATAAAGGAATTAGTTCTCTGTGTCTGTACCACGAGTAATGTGTTCCTGGTTCAAGAAGATTCTTACTTTTAAGCTGGGAGCCAAGTAGTTCTGCAGATTCCTTAGGCAAATTCAAATCACGTTCTAGATCATTAATTGCACTCTGAGAGAACCGTTGTGAAGTAAAGTCGTATTCAGGCTGGTAGACATCATCAGTATCATCTTTGGTGATTGCGTCAAGTTCACTTACAGCATCATTTTCTGCCAGGTTTTCTAAAACAGCTGGAGGAAGAGGAGTATGCAGGTTTTCTCCTTGTGGAACTGGCCTAATGGCTGAAGGAATACTTGGATACACAATTGTGGTTCTTATTTTTCAAATTGCACCCCTGAACATTAACTAAACAGAAGTAACAGTCATTAAGGTGGTCTTTAGGCTCCCTCCACACCATAGGAATTGCAAATGGCATGCACTTTTCCTTCCTTTTGTCCACAATCTTAACCTCTCAACACAAAAGCGGCAAACTTTCTTTGACGCCCATGCCTTATCCTGATCACCAAGTTTCACTTTAAAATAAGCATAGTAAGCTTTTTTCACAAAGTCTGTTATATCCATTCTTTGCTTAAGCATGGTATAATTTCCACAAATGTAACAGAAAACATTTGGATTGTTCACATTCTTGCATGCAGATATTGTAGTACCTGCAATCACAATAGAGAAATAAAATGAGAACAGACCTGGTAATGCAAGTTTCAAGTTTATTTAAAATTTGATTGATCGCCTAATCTTAAATTCAAGGTGATGTACAATGCTAAAATAATTTATAACAACATACAGGGGAACAATGCAAATACCATAGACATGATGTATAGGATAGACAGTACCATATGGAAGGAGGGGATAGAAATACAATAATTGATAGAAGATGAGACAGATAAGGGAAACTATAAAAGGAAGGGTTAAAAGAAATCAGAAGTCTGGAATAGCATGTGCAGTCTTAAGTTAAGGGAGCTAGCAGTCAAAAACATCTATCTATATGGCGTTCTTCCCTTAAGTAAATGGGTACAGAATTCTACAATTGAGGAGCCATGACTGAAAAAATGTATTGTCTGTGTGTGTTAATGGTTTTAAGGGAAGGAACAGTCATTGGATCTAAGTATTCTAGTGGGGGCATAAGGGATCAAGACTCTATCAATGAAGGCTGGGACTTTGTAGAGCAGCAACTTAAGGGTTAACAAGCGTATTTTACAGGTTATTCGATGAGACACCAGAAGCCAATGAGATTTTTTGAGGAGTGGTGAAACATGGTCAAATTTCTTTGCTTTCATAATGAGTTTAATAGAGGTGTTTTGGATTAGTTGTAGACGTCTAATTTCCTTTTAAGCAATACCCTTAAATAGGGCAAGCGTCTGAGATAACCAACACTTCCAAGGTCACACAATAACAACTAGCAGCAACAGTAGTGCCAGCCTAGGCTTACAGGTCTGTATTGAGAAATTTCCCTCCAAGTATTGAGAAATTTCCCTCCAACAATACTCATTACCTGCAATAAATCTTTGAAGTAAAACTGTGAAAAAACTGTATGTGATAGAAGAAAACTAAGAACAGTTTTGGAATCAGCATAAAAACGTATCACATATTAGTGCAGATAATAAATCATCTACAGAGCCAGAGCTCAGTTCCATTTTATGCTCCTCAATTGTTCGTCCTGAAACCAAAAAGAACATCATGATGATATGCTGGTGACAGGAGTTCCAAGCAGTAGTAGACACGAGCAGAATTCCTTTTCCGAGCTTGAAATGTATGTATCCACTTCAATCACAGAAGATGTTTCTTGGCTCATGAAAGTTTTTTTAAAAATCTGGCTCATGAAAGGGTTTTTTGTTGTTTTTTTTTAAATCTGCCTCACAATAACATTGTATGTATATTTGATGGCACTTTTATCAGTTTTGAAAATGAATAAAGAATTAAAAAAAAAAAACCACCTGCCTCATTGTCTTCTTGTTTTGGACATTTTGATTCACCTTAACTACAGCTTGATCTGCTGTATTTGTGGCCTGTTTATGACACTTGTTTCATCCTTTTTTTACAATCTTGTAAGTGATATTGCTGAGAATCAACTTTAGTTTTTGAAAGTTGGAGTCCATGAGAGAGTATGAAATTGAGATTTTGACCTGCATAACCTATCCACATATCATCCACATTTACTGCCTTCATATTAGCTATATTATCAGCCACACAGATGAGACTACCTTGGTGGAGATTATACTCTGACAAAACTCTTGAAACAAATTGACAAATATTCTCACCAGTTTATCAGCAATCTCCCTTGTTGCCAAAATTAGTGATATATTAGACCTACACACTGGCAAGTTTGGACAAATTATGGGCATTACACAACAATTATACATATAAATTATAGAATACTCTATGAGGTGTGTGTTTTTGGTTTGTTTTTTTTAGCAAAGTAGGCATGAGTGTTTACATCAGCTCTGTGGCTGGTATAACTGGTTGCACCTAATATATATATATGTATTTGCACTATATGAAAATCAAGATGCTACAGTGAGAATTTAATACGGCAATACTGATTGGTTTCCAATAAAATGTAGTGTAGGGCAAGGATGCATCTTGTCACCTTACCTGTTCAACCTGTATGGTGAAACCATCTTCAGAAAAGCAAATTTGGAAGAAGAAGGTGTAAGTTTCAAAGCTGGTGGCCAAAATATAAACAACCTGTGCTATGGAGATGATGCAACACTCATCACCAGCAGCAAAGAAGGCATGCTATATCTACTGAGAAAAGTCAAAGCCGAAAGTCATAACATGGGATTAAAACTGAACATAAACAAGACAAAGATCATGAACACGGAAAATGATGAAGATTTGGAGCTTGAAGGCAATAGAATAGAAGTTGTAAAGGATTTCAATCTCCTGGACTCTTTTGTAAACAAAGAAGCAACTAGCAGGACTGAAATACTCCACAGAATAGTGCTTGGTCACTCTTCAATGAAGGCTCTCAACAAAGTATGCAAAGGCAAGGAGGTTAGACTCCAAACGAAGATTAGACTTGTCCAAGCACTCATTTTCTCAGTGGTCAGTTACAGATGCAAAAGCTGGATGCTACGGAAACTAGATAGAAAGAAGATTGACTCATTTGAGCTTTGGTGCTGGAGAAGGATTTTGGGCATGCCATGGACTGCCAGAAGAACTAACAAATCGACTCTGGAAGAGATCAAACTGGCTATGCCACTTGAAGCCCAAATGATGAAGTTATCACTTTCTTATTTTGGTCACACCATCAGAAGAGAGAGATCACTAGAGAAGGACATAATGTTTAGGAAGATTGAAGAAACCAGGCAAAGAGGGTGACCTGCAATCAGATGGCTGGACACGTTGAAAACAACTATGGGGATGATGCTGGAGGACCTTTCCAGACAAGCACAAAACCGATTTCTATTTAGATCCACAATTTATCAAGTCGCTGGGACTCAAGCATGAATCGATGGCACCTAGCCACAACATTTGCACTGCTATGCTAGGATTTTATAAAATGCTTTCCTTCATAAGATAACTCCTAATAAGCTCCTTTTTGTTGCCCAAAAATAGGTGCCCTTTCATAGAATTACCTTCTATGTATATACTTTTCCCACTAATATTTATGTTTGCAGCTTCCGTGTAGCTGTGATTTCTGCCAGTTTACACTTTTTATTTTATGAAGACACAAACGAAAAATAGGCAAGTGCTTATTTTGTTTATCTAGATCAGGGGTCTCAAAGTCCCTCCTTGAGAGCCGCAATCCAGTTGGGTTTTCAGGATTTCCCCAATGAATATGCATGAGATCTATGTGCATCCACTGCTTTCAATGCATATTCATTGGGGAAATCCTGAAAACTCGACTGGATTGCAGCCCTCAAGGAGGGACTTTGAGATCCCTGATCTAGATGTTCTGTAATAAAATTCCCCTCTTCAGGTACACCTGCCAGTTAGAACCCCTTTTTCCTTTTATGTTTATTTAAAACTTTATATACCGCATAACAGCCTAAAAGGATCCAAGTGGTTTACAATGTATAGTTCACATTCATTAAGAAAAGAACTCCATTTATAAATAGGAAAGGAAAGAATAAGAACAAAAGTAAAAAAATTTTACCCTGATTTTTGATAGCAAAACAAACCACTTCATTTGAAAACTTACAGACATTAGAGCACAGTGTGATGCCATCAGCTATTTCCATTCCATTAATTAGTGTTTTTGAGATGACTCTATTTATAGTTTAGTTTATTTAAACTTATATTGATAATAATTTAGGTGCCCTTTTACCAAACTGGGTTAGGCACAAAACTTGCCTAACCCAGCTTAAAATAGTGTACTGTGGAATGCACTTAGGCGTCCTGTGATAACTACTAAATTAGCACGCATTAACTGCACACTGTGTAAAAATATTTTACTTTTTTTTTTTTTTTTGAGTGAGCGTGTCAGGGGAGAGAATGGGCATTCAGTTGGTGCATGTCCATGGTAATCAGTTAATGCAGCTACATTACCATATACTACTGTAACTGGGAAGCATAGGAATACAATGTGAAACCTTAGGCCCTGATTCTATAAGCAGTTACTCCTAGGCACCATTTGGTATAGTTGTCAATCAACCACTAGGCATAGAATTGTGCCTAGTGGCATCTAAGCATTCTTAGGTGCCAGTAAGCCTTGAATCCTTAGGCACACTGCCATAGGGCCAGGGTTTTCTTGGTCTAAATGAGTGTGCCTCAGGTGGGCACCTACCAACACTAAGTCAATTCACACCCAAGCTCTGTCCCAAATCGACTCCTAACCACGACTACTTGCCATATAGGCATTGGTGCCTCAGTATAAACGCCTAGCCTGAAGTGGTAGGTATCTACTGAGTAAAGTGCCTATCAGCAAATTAATTTTTAATCATTTTTTTAAATTGTTTTTTAATGGTGCTTTCAATTGGCTAGGTGCTTAACTGTACATGTCTTTTATAGAATCAGGGCCTTACTGCCTACAAAATAGGTGTCGGTAAGTACTCATGCGGTAAAAATTTTTAATGACTGCATGCTAATGGCAACATTAGCATGAGGTCATAAATACAAGAAAACCATGACTTCACCCCTGGTTTTAGGCCAATCAGACATTGATTCCGAACCTAATGCGCAGATCGTAGCAGACTTCTTCCAAAACAAGATTTAAAAGGTACAATCAGAAGTTAAAAAAGCTACCGTCACTGCCCCTGTATCTCTCCAACCAAATTGTACACTACTGGAATTGAACCCAGCAAACTGAATCTGGAGCACTTTCCAGCCTTTATCCCAAACAACTATTGTTACTCTCTTGGAAAAAAACTCTCCACTTGCAGATGTATACTCAACCAATGCCCCAATCATCTACTTGCAGAAGTCCCTGGCTGACAAAACTCTGAAACAATCTTCTTCATCATGGTCAACTACCATCCCAAATGGGGCAAATTGCCCTTATGCTGATCCCTAAAGCCCAGAACATAGACCTCTTGAACCCCTCAAATTACAGACCAATAGTTGGAATCCCAGTATTAACCAAACTTTTCAAAACACACATCATAGAAACATAGAGTTTGACGGCAGAAAAGGGCCGGCGGCCCAACAAGTTTGCCCACTCAAGAACCCTCCCTCCCTCAAGAATCCATCTTTTAAGCATTCCTCTGGAGCGACCCCCACCTGTCTGTCCCATCGTCCCTTGAAGTCGAGCGTGGTACTGGCCTCGATTACCTGATGTGAAAGACCATTCCATCGATCAATTACCCTTTCGGTGAAAAAGTATTTCCTGGTGTCCCCATGAAATCTCCCCCCCCCCCCCCTGAGTTTTAGAGGATTCCCTCTTGTCGCCGTGGGACCCGTAAGAAAAAAGATATCTTCCTCCTCCTCAATGCAGCCCATGATGTATTTGAATGTTTCTATCATGTCCACCCAAGTGTTTTAAAAGAGCTAAGGAACGAAATAGCGGAATCTCTCCAACAAATTTGTAACTTGTCCTTGAAAACTGGGGAGATCCCGGAGGACTGGAAAATAGCAAATGTCACACCTATCTTTAAAAAGGGATCGAGGGGTGACCCGGGGAACTACAGGCCAGTAAGCCTGACTTCAGTCCCAGGCAAGATGATGGAGGCACTGATAAAGGACACCATCTGTGAACACATAGAAAAAATAGACAACTGAAAGCGAGCCAGCATGGCTTCTGCAAGGGAAGATCGTGCCAAACGAACCTACTGCACTTCTTTGAAGGGATAAACTGCCAGATGGACAAAGGAGAACCCATAGACATCATCTATCTCGACTTTCAAAAAGCCTTTGACACGGTACCCCGTGAGCGGTTTCTTAGGAAGCTGTGGAGCCACGGGGTGGAAGGGGACGTACACAGATGGATTAAACACTGGTTGGCAGACAGAAAGCAACGGGTTGGAGTGAAGGGCCACTACTCGGACTGGCAGAAGGTCACGAGCGGTGTACCCCAGGGATCGGTGCTCGGACCGCTGCTGTTCAATGTATTCATAAACGACCTAGAAGCGGGGACGAAGTGTGAAGTTATAAAATTTGCGGATGACACCAAACTCTGCAGCAGGATTAGAACCATGGAAGAATGTGAAGACCTACAAAGGGACCTAAACAAACTGGAAGAGTGGGCAAGTAAATGGCAAATGCGCTTTAATATAGAGAAATGCAAGGTCATGCATTTAGGGAAAAAGAACCCGATGTTCAGCTACAAAATGGGGGGATCAGTGCTAGGGGATAGTAACCTTGAAAAAGACTTGGATGTGCTGGTAGATACTACAATGAAATCAACGGCACAATGTGCAGCAGCTTCAAAGAAAGCAAACAGAATGTTGGGTATTATTAAGAAGGGCATTACAACCAGGACGAAGGAAGTCATCATGCCGCTGTATCGTGCGATGGTGCGCCCGCATCTGTAGTACTGTGTCCAGTATTAGTCACCGTACCTCAAGAAGGACATGGCGATACTTGAAAGGGTCCAGAGAAGAGCGACGAAAATGATAAAAGGTATGGAGAACCTTTCATACGCAGACAGGTTGGGAAGGCTGGGGCTCTTCTCCCTTGAAAAGAGGAGACTCAGAGGAGACATGATAGTTACTTTCAAGATCATGAATGGCATAGAGAGGGTGGAAAGGGACAGATTCTTCAGATTACTGGGAACCACAAGCACAAGGGGGCACTCAGAGAAGCCGAAAGGGGACAACTTTAGAACCAATGCTAGGAAGTTCTTTTATACACAGAGGGTGGTGGACACCTGGAATGCGCTTCCAGAGGTTGTGATAGGGCAGAGTACACTATGGGGGTTCAAGGAAGGATTGGATAAATTCCTGAACGATAGGGGGATTGAAGGATACAGATAGAGGTAGAGATAGGTTTTAGACAGAGTATGGATAGAAGGATAAAAGTGATTAGAGAAGGATCACATTATAGGTCATGGGCCTGATGGGCCGCCACGGGTGCGGACTGCTGGGCACGATGGATCTCGGGTCTGACCCAGCGGAGGCAACTTCTTATGTTCTTATGTTCTTTCTCTGCGCTCTTCAAAAGAATATAAGCGCAGCCTGCTCAAACGTTCTTCATATGGAGATCTTTAAGTCCTGAGACCATCCTGGTGTCCATTCGCTGAATCGACTCCATTCTTTTCACATCCTTTTGATAATGTGGCCTCCAAAACTGAACACAGTACTCCAGGTGAGGTCTCACCATGAATCTGTATAACGGCAGTATAACTTCAGGCTTTAGGCTAATAAAGCTCCTTCTGATGCAACCCAGCATTTGTCTAGCCTTTGCTGAAGCTTTCTCCACCTGATTGGCAGCTTTCATATCTTCCCGGATGATTACTCCCAAGTCCCGTTCTGCTACAGTTCTTGTTAGGTTTTTACCATTCAGTGTGTATGTTCTGCATGGATTTCCACTCACAAGGTGCATTACCTTACATTTTTTGGCATTAAAATTCAGTTACCAAGTACTGGACCATTGTTCCAGTAAAAGTAGGTCCTGCTCCATAGTGTCGGGCACACTTGCACTGTCGGGTTCTGCTGCACTGCCCACAACGTTGCATAGTTTAGCATCATCGGCGAATAATGTAATTTTGCCTCGAAGTCCCTGAGGCAGATCCCTTACAAAGATATTAAATAGTATCGGGCCCAAGACTGAGACCTGCGGCACTCCACTAGTCACTTCCGACGTTTTTGAGGGAATACCGTTTACCATCACCCTTTGAAGTCTGCCGTTAAGCTAGTCTTCTACCCATGCAGTCAGTGTTTTTCTTAGGCCCATCGTGTTCATCTTGTTCAATAACCTATGGTGTGGGATACTATCAAAAGCCTTACTGAAGTCTAAATACATGATGTCCAGGGATTCTCCCTCATCCAGTCAAAGAAGTTTATCAGATTGGATTGATAAGACCTTCCCTTCGTAAAGCCATGCTGGTGGGGATCCCTTAGTCCTTCGTCATCCAGAATCGTGTCCAATCTGTTTTTTATCAACGTTTCCATAAGTTTACATACTATTGATGTGAGACTCACCGGTCTGTAATTTTTGGCCTCTGCCCTGCATCCCTTTTGTGGAGCGGAATAACATTGGCAGTTTTCCAGTCCAGGGGAACTTTTCCCTTACTTAGGGAAAGATTGAAAAGCTCAGCTAACAGTTCTGCCAGGACATCTCTCAATTCCCGAAGTACTCTAGAGTGTAGATTATCCGGGCCCATAGCTTTGTTCACTTTTAGCTTTGATAGTTCATGGTAGACATTGCTCGCGGTAAATTCAAAATCCCGGAATGGGTCCTCCAAACACCCCTTTGACTGTAGCTGAGGTCTAGACCCTGGCGCTTCGCAGGTGAAGACTGAGCAGAAGTAGTTATTGAGTAGTTCTGCTTTGTCTGCGTCCGAGTCTACGAAGTTACCGTCAGGTTTCTTTAGGTGCACAATACCGCTTGTGTTCTTCTTCCTGTCGCTAACGTACTTAAAAAAGGATTTATCCCTTGTTTTAACCTGTCTTGCTATATTTTCTTCCATCCGGAGTTTGGCCTCCCTGATTGCCGTTTTAACATATCTAGATTTCGCCAGATAGGTTTCTTTAGCTTCCGGTTGTTGTGATTGTTTGTAGGTTACGAATGCTTTTTTCTTTTGCTTTACTAGTTCTGAGATTTCCGCAGAGAACCACTGTGGTCTATTTTTTCTATGCCTTTGCTCACGGTTGCTTCTTGCAGGGTTGATTTCAGAGCCGACCATAGTACCTCCACACTGTCCATCATGCTCTGGTTTTGCAGCGCTTTGTAGATATAGACTCCCATGCACTGAAAGTTAGTTCCTTTAAAATTTAGGACCTTAATCGATGTTTGACCTTTCTTCAGGTGGAACCACACTATGTTGTGGTCGCTGGTGGCCAAAGCTTCTCCCACCGATACCTCTGTGACACTGTCCCCGTTGGTGAGTAGCATGTCCAGGATCGCCTGATTCCTGGTGGGTTCTAATACCATCTGTTTGAGGCGTGCTCCCCATTTGGAGGTTAGTAGCCTCTTGCTGCCGCTGGTTGTAGTGGAAAGTTTGTTCCAGTCCACATCAGGCATACTAAAGTCTCCCAACAGCACTGTGTCTCCTCGCAGTGTGATGGTCTCAATGTCTTCAATTAATTCTTTGTCTGCATCGTCCTTTTGTCTTGGTGGTTTGTACACAACACCAAGATACAGACATTTGTTATTGCCCCTGGCAAGGTTCACCCAGAGGGATTCTCCTGTATATTTGATGTCTGTGATTTTAGTAACTTTGATGTCCTCTCTAATGTATAGAGTTACTCCTCCTCCTGATTTGCCTTCTCTGTCGTGACGGAGTAGGTTATATCCTGGTATGAGCATGTTCCATCCGTGGGACTCCGAGAACCACGTTTCTGATATCACCACCACATCAAGGTTGGCGTTTCTCATTTCTGTTTCCAGTTCCAGAATTTTATTGCCCAAGCTATGGGCATTAGCATACATGGCTGTCCATTCTTTCTGCTTGCATGGAGTATTTTCTGTCCGAGATAGTTTGTTGCCCCTCAAACTTGCCTTTGTCGCCCTTAGTATTGCCTCTGTCCCCTTCAGTATTCATGCGATTACTTACCTTCAGAATCCAAGATTGAGTTACTTACCCTACTAGTGTGAGAGTTGATCCCCTCCCCCGGCTCACCTAGTTTAAAGCCTTCCGTAGCAGGTGAGCCAGGCATCGTCCTAGGACGTTCTTCCCTCTTCTGGTTAGGTGTAGCCCGTCTGGTCCCTGCAGTCCCTGAAGTGCCTCTCCGTGGTCCAGGAAGCCAAAGTTCATCTCTATGCACCATCCCCATAGCCATTCGTTTGTCCTCTTGATCCGTTCTTCTCTAGCTCTCCCCTTGTCTCTTACTGGTAGGATGGAGGAGAAAACCACCTGCGCTTCCATCTGCTTCAGCTTCTCACCTAGGGCTCTAAAGTAATCCGGTATCTTCTCTGGTGAGTTCCTAGTGGTGTCGTTTGTCCCAACATGGATGAGGAGCATTGGGGTTTGATTATTTTTCCTACACAGGCAGTCACATCCCGGATCTTGGCTCCTGGTAGACAGCAGACCTCTCTTGATTGTAGATCTGGTCTGCATACCGGTCCCTCAGTTCCCCGTAGCAGAGAGTCCACAATGACAACTACTCTGCACTTCTTGGGGGGCTGATTCGTTGCTTCTTGAGTTGGGGGGGTCGTCTGCTGGGTTTCAAGATTATGCTCCTGGATGTCCTCCTGAATATCTTCCTGAGTTCTGCTCTCCACCTACATTGAAGAACACTCTTGCCTCCATTCCAGTCAATTTGGATTCCATTCAAATCACAGCACAGAGATCCTTTTATTGACATTAACTACCGAAATCAAGCAATACTATATCACTGGCCGCCAGGCGTTCCTCCTTCAATTTGACATATCCGCCGCCTTCGACTCAGTCGACCACCAACTATTACTTACCAAACTCAATGAAATAGGCATTGTAGGAACCATTCTGGACTGGTTCAAAGACTTCCTACAAAACAGACAATATCTTGTGTACAAAGACGCAGCGTTTTTAAAAAGCTGGCAAGCATTCTATGACGTACTACAAGGATCACTGTTATCACCGATCCTGTATAATCTTTTCATGAACTCACTAGGCCATATTAAATTAAACAACAATGAATACATATTCTCAAACACAGATGACATTCTTCTACTCATATAAATTAATTGTAACTCTAACGATACAACGCTGATAATATCAAAAAGAACAGACAAAATGCAGACATGGGCTGCATCCAACAAACTCTTACTAAATGTGGACAAAACCAAAGTTTCATAATGCTGTACACATGGTTCCTCCCACTGTAACTCTAACCTCCGTATCCACACTGGATATCATTAAGATGTCCAAGGTCCTTGGAGTCATACACGACTCCACCCTATCATACGAATTTCAAGTATCCAACTTAAGGAAGAAAACCTTCTACAATATGAACATAAGAACATAAGAACTGCCATCTCCGGATCAGACCTTCAGTCCATCAAGTCCGGCGATCCGCACACGCGGAGGCCCTGCCAGGTGTACACCTGGCGTAATTTATAGTCCACCATATCTTTATATTCCTCTCTTAAGGAGATATGCATCTAGTTTGCTCTTGAAGCCTAGGACGGTCGATTCCGCAATAATCTCCTCTGGGAGGGCATTCCAGGTGTCAACCACTCTCTGAGTGAAGCAGAACTTCCTGACATTAGACCTGAACCTGTCCCCCCTTAGCTTCATTACATGTCCTCTAGTCCGTGTCAAATTGGACAATGTAAATAATCTTCTCTGCTCTATTTTGTCGATTCCTTTCAGTATTTTGAAGGTCTCGATCATATCCCCACGCAGTCTCCTTTTCTCAAGGGAGAACAATCCTAGTGTTATAAGTCTGTCCTCGTATTCCAGTTTCTCCATACCCTTCACCAGTTTTGTTGCTCGTCTCTGCACCCTCTCCAGCAGTTTTATATCCTTCTTTAGGTAGGGAGACCAATGTTGGACGCAGTATTCTAAGTGTGGTCTGACCATTGCCCTATAAAGCGGCATTATAACTTTCTCCGATCTACTCGAGATTCCTTTCTTTATCATGCCCAACATTCTATTTGCCTTCTTTGCCGCTGCCGCGCATTGTGCCGACGGCTTCAGGGTCCTATCTATCAGTACACCCAGGTCCTTTTCTTGTTCACTCTTCCCCAGAGTTGCACCTGACATTGTATACTCGTATTCCTTATTCTTATTGCCTAAATGCATTACCTTGCATTTCTCCACATTGAACTTCATCTGCCATTTCTCCGCCCATGTTTCTAACCGACACAAGTCGCTCTGGAGTTTCTCTCTATCCTCCTGCGATCTGATCGCCCGGCATAGTTTTGTATCGTCTGCAAACTTGATGATCTCACTGGATGTTCCTTCCTCCAGGTCATTGATATAAATATTAAAAAGGATCGGCCCAAGTACCGAGCCCTGGGGTACACCACTAGTCACTTTCTCCCAGTCGGAGAACTTCCCATTTATGCCCACTCTCTGCTTTCGGTTTTCCAGCCATTTGCCTATCCATCTTTGTATATCTCCCTCTATGCCATGGCTTTGTAGTTTCCTGAGAAGTCTTTCGTGTGGAACTTTGTCGAACGCTTTCTGGAAGTCCAAGTATATTATGTCCACCGGCTTCCCACTATCAATTTGCTCGTTCACGGTCTCAAAAATTGGAGTAAATTCGTCAAACATGATTTCCCTTTCCTGAATCCATGTTGACTGGGTTTCATCAAGTCATGTGCGTCCAAGTGCCGGACTATGCTATCCTTGATCAGTGCTTCAACCATCTTGCCAGGGACAGACGTAAGACTCACAGGTCTATAGTTGCCCGGTTCCCCTTTCGATCCTTTTTTGAAAATTGGGGTGACGTTCGCTATCCTCCAGTCGTCCGGTATCTGTCCAGTTCTGATTGTCAGATTTGCAAGTTTTTGCAATAACTCTCCGATTTCAACCTTCAATTCCTTTAAGACTCTCGGGTGACTAAGACTTATCAGACCCTTTTTTTCAAGAGCGCAACTTTGCTATACTAATGCAAATGCTTATACTGCCCCAGCTGGATTACTGCAACTCCCTCTATGCAGATCTAAACTCTACTCTCCTGAACAAGCTACAGATGATTCAAAACTTAGTGATCAGACTAATGTTCAAACTAATAAAATTTGACTTTGTCTCACCTTACTGTAAGAACTTACACTGGCAAATAAATGGCAGATGAGCTTCAATGTAGAGAAATGTAAAGTTATGCACATAGGGAAAGGGAACCCGATGTACAACTACACAATGGGGGGATGGTACTGGGGGAAGGCAACCTAGAAAAGGACTTGGGGGTTTTGGTGGATAGAACAATGAAACCGGCGGCACAGTGCGCAGCGTCCTCAAAAAAGGCGAACAGAATGTTGGGCATCATCAAAAAAGGTATCACTACCAGAACCAAGGAAGTTATCCTCCCGCTGTATAGGGCGATGGTGCGACCGCATCTGGAGTACTGCGTTCAGTACTGGTCGCCGTACCTTAAGAAGGATATGGCGATTCTCGAGAAGGTCCAGAGGAGAGCGACAAAAATGATAAAGGGCATGGAAAACCTCTCATATGCTGAGAGGCTGGAGAAGCTGGGGCTCTTTTCCCTGGAAAAGCGGAGACTTAGAGGAGATATGATAGAAACTTATAAGATCATGAAGGGTATAGTGAAGGTAGAGAGGGCCAGATTCTTCAGACTGGCGGGGGCAACAAAAACTAGAGGGCACTCAAAAAAATTGAAGGGAGATAGGTTCAGAACAAATGCTAGGAAGTTCTTCTTCACACAGAGGGTGGTGGACACCTGGAATGCGCTTCCAGAGGAGGTGATAGAGCAGAGTACGACTTTGGGGTTCAAAAAGGGATTGGACGAGTTCCTGAGGGAAAAGGGGATCCAGGGGTACAACTAGAGGGTTACTATACAGTACAAAAGGCTGTAAAGTAATAGAGTAGTAGAGTAATAGATCACTACAGGTCATTGACATGGGGGGCCGCCGCGGGAGTGGACTGCTGGGCATGATGGACCTATGGTCTGACTCGGCAGAGGCAATGCTTATGTGCTTATGTACCTGTCAAAACTCATATCACCTTCAAACTATCATGCATAATGTTCCAAATCTTATATGCAAAAACCACTGAACCGCGTATTTATTAACATGAACCAGAAAACTGGAATTGCTTCAACTACTCCTTCCATCTCCCAAAGGGGTTAAATACAAATGCACATTCGACTTACTCTTCACTTATCCTGGCACCAAGACCTGGAACAACTTCCAGACTGACAGCAGGATGGTAACATTCTACAAGAGTCCGAAAAAAATTAAAAATTTTCTTCTTTGAAAGCATACACACCATAGACAACTAATTCGAAATACCTTATACAGTATCTCTAAATCCCACACTTTACTCAAGTATTATACCAGTGCTTTCAACTCTATTTTCCCTTCCCTATTATTCCATTCATAACTCTGCCCTCCTCAAACTGCTATAATGTAGCATATTCATTCTGTAATTCTTTATATTGTAAGTCACTTTGAACCTGTTTAGGCATAGCGTAGATTAGATTTTTATGGCTTCAGTAAAAATGGCCTTTGTGCATGGGAAAAATTTGCATAAGGCCACCTTTTTTTGACATAGTTTAGTAAAAGGTCTCTTTAGATATTCCCATAGCAATGTGCCAATTTCTGTACTAAAGAGGAAAACTAATCAGATGTGTTAACATTGGACTTTGCTCTTTTATAGGTTCGAACCTGGATTCTTACGGTAGGCTATACAACAGCATTTGGTGCAATGTTTGCAAAGACGTGGAGAGTTCATGCAATTTTCAAAAATGTGAAGATGAAGAAAAAGGTGAGGAAATAATATTGATATTATTTTGCTCATGAGTCACAAACCCATCTCTGTTGACTTCAGTAGCATAATACGTCTCACATATTTCTGTGATAACCTCCACTGTATATGCTATTTAAATTGCTTGTATAGAAGTATTAAAAAGATGAGGTGTTGACAGTTGAAAGTAGATTAGGTAACTACTGATAGCATATACCCTCTCCAAAACAGATCAAGCCAATGATAAGCTGTACCTGAATATATACCCTCCTTGAATTACAACTGAAAATGATGTGAGCCAAAATCCAACTGTATTGTACAGTGATATGTTCTGTTCATATATTGTTTTGCTGCAGGTGTTTTATATATACAGAAAATTAATTTAAAAAAAAGTTTCAAACTAAGAAAAAACAAAATCCAAAATAGATATAAATATATTCTGGGTATTTAAATCAGGGCAATTCCAAGAGATTTGTGCTTTCTGTTCAAATGAATTAGATGCTTAAAGTCTACACACTTCTGGATATTGCAGTCTAGAAAGTGGAAATAAATAAATATGAGTCAATATCAGGGGATCTGGGCCCCCAGGTAATAAGGGTCATGGACCCTACTTACCCCAGCCTCCCATCTATTTCTAGTAGTACAGAGTCACAAAAAAGAAGAAAACAGTCCCTGCTCGAAAGAGCTTACAATCTAAACAGCCAAGACAGGGTGTCATGGATACTGTTAAGGGGAACGGTTAATCAGCAGGCTGGGTTGGAGGGCAGAGGAGTAGGATTAAGGATTGAAAGCTATAACAAAAAGGTGGGGTTTCAGTCTGCTTTTAAACAAAGGAAGGGGCTTGATGGACAAACTCGGGTAATTTATTCCAGGCATAGGGGGCAGCTAGATGAAAGGAAGGAAGTCTGGAATTGGCAGTGGAGGAGAAGGGTAAAGCTAAGAGCAGTTTATCTAAGGAATGGAGTTCTCTGGGAGGTGTATAAGAAGAGAGGAGAGATATTGAGGGGCAGCAGAATGAACACACTTGTAGATCAGCAATAGGAGCTTGAACTGTATGTGAAGGCATATAGGGAGCCAGTGAAGTGACTTAAGGAGAGAGGTGACCTGAGCATAGTGAGGTTGGTAGAAGTTGAGTCATGCAGCAGAGCTATGCACAGATTGCAAGGGAGAATCGACACTGCGGGAGACCAGTTAGAAGTAAATTACAGTAATCTAAACGTGAAGTTATGAGAGCATGGGCAAGGGTCGGGGTAGTGTGCTCAGAGAGGAAGGGGTGAATTTTGGTGATATAGAATCAACAGGTTTTAGCAGCTTATTGGAATCAAAGAGAACTCCAATGTTGTGAGCAGAGGAGACTGGAACAATGACAGTATTATTTACCAAGACGGAGAAAGGAGGAGGAGGACCAGAGGGTTTAGGAGGAAAGAGGAGCAGCTCAGTCTTGGATATATTTAGTTTCAGATGACAGCAGGACATCCAGGCAACAATGTCAGCCAAACAGGCAGCAACTTTTTCTTGGACTTTAGGTGAAATTTCAGGTGTAGAGAGGTAGATCTGGGAGACATCAGCATATAGGTGATACTGGAAGCCACAGAAGGAGATCAGGGCACCGAGGGAAAAGGTGTAGAGAGAGAAGAGAAGAGGTCCTAAGATAGAACCCTGGGGTACACCAACCGCTAGCGGGGTAGCAGCAGAAGTGGATCTACCAACACATACACTAAAGGTGCATTGGGAAAGGTAGGAGGCAAACCAGGACAGGACAGATTCATGGAATCCAAGCGAGAACAGCATATCAAGGAGTAAACTCTGATTTACAGTATCAAAGGCAGCAGACAGGTCAAGAAGGATAAGGATAGAGTAAAGGACCTTAGATCTGGTCATGAACAAGTCACTGTAGACCTTAGTGAGGGCAGTCTCTGTGGAGTGTTGGGGTGAAAGCCAGATAGTAGAGGATCGAGAATCTGTCGAGATGAAAGGAAGTCCAGGCAGCGACGGAGAATAGCATGCTCGAGTATCTTGGACAGGAACGGAAGAAGGGAGACAGGGCGATAGTTGGATAGGCAGGTGGAGTCCAGCAAGGGGTTTTTGAGAAGCGGCTTAACCACCGCATGTTTGAAGCAGCAGGGACAATTGCAGTGGAAACAGATAGGTTGAGAATATGGCTTATGGGAGGGATAACAGTATGTGAGATGGGTTTGAGTAGAGGGGTGGGAATAGGGTCTAAGGGGCATGACATAGGCTTGGCTGAAGACAGAAGTTGTGATTTCAGAGAAGGAAAAAAAAGTCAGCAGTAGTTGACGGAGGAACAAGAGGGTGGGACCATACAGGAGAAGCTTCCTGAGTTGTTTGGGTGAAGGATGAAGGGGTGGTACAAGTTTGAAGTTTAGGAGAGTGGATGGTGGGTAGGGAAGAAGGATGGTGGGTAGAGAAGGGCAATCTTATGGACCTTGTCATGGAAGTAATCCATAGAGAGAGAGAAGGAGGGGTCGGAAGTGGCTCTTTGAGGAGGGAGTTAAATGTGGCAAAGAAACGATGAGGGTTGGAAGAAAGGGAGTTAGTTGGATGTGTAGTCTTGCTTGATCCATGTAAACTCAGAATTAAAGGAGGTCAGCATAAATTTAAAGTGAAGAAAGTCAGCACGTGTGCGAGATTTCAGCCAAAGGCGCTCGACACAGTGGGTACAGGAACGTAAGTAATGGATATTGGGAGTGAGCCAAGTTTGAGGAACAGGGGGAGCAAGGGTGTCCAAAGCAGAGGAGAGAATAGAGTTGTATGACAAGACAGCCTCATGGATAGACTTGGATAACATAGTGGAGGCAAGGAGAGGTGAAACTGGTTGAGAGTGTGAAAGAATCGAGGGCTTGAAGATTTCGAAACCCGTTGGAGGTGACTGGGCGTGGCAGAGGGAGAGTAATGGTGAAGGTTATCAAATGGTGATCAGAGATGGGGAGCAGTGAGGTAGAGAAGTTAGAGAGAGAGCAGTTGGAGAAAAAGACAAGATCAAGGCAGTGGCCATCTTGGTGAATGGGGTTGTAGAGCAAAGCTGGAGGTCAAATGACAAGGTTAAGGCAAGAAACTTAGAAGTATAAGTGTCAGTGGGGTCATGAAAGTTAAAATCCCCAAGAATGAGGGAGGGAAAAGATGAATCAAGGAAGCCTAAAAACCAGGAGTCAAATTCAGTGAGAAAGGAGGAAGGGGACTTGTTGGGGGATGATAAATGACCACTATCCGCAGAGGTAAAAGAGTGAATAGGCAGATAGAGTGGACTTCAAATGAGGAAAGGCTGTGGGATAGAGGGAGAAGAGGTTGGAATCTGCAAGAAGGAGAGAGAAGCCCAATACTTCCGCTCGACCAGTAGGATGAGGTGTATGGGAGTGGAAACCGCAGGGCAAATCCATGTTTCAGTTAGAGCAAGCAGGTGGAGGGTCCGGGAGATAAAGAGGTCATGAATGTAGGGAAGTTTGTTGGAGGCAGAATGAGTATTCCACATGGCACAGGAGAAAGGGAGAGAGGAGGATTGAAGGAGAGGAATAGGTATAAGGTTAAAAGAGAATGACACGGTGGCAAAATTCATCACTGTTCCTGTCCCCACGGATAACCGCGGGAAACCATCTTCATGTCATTCTTTAAGGAGAGAGGGAAGAATCAGAGTATGAATGGCCACAACCACTGACCCACAAGCTTTGCTTTGAAGAATGCTGGTGTAGAAGGACTGAGGTTGAAATAGACACTAGAAAATGACATGGGATTATTTCCCACGGTTATCCGCGGGGACGGGGACGGTGATGAATTTTGTCACTGTGTCATTCTCTATTCTGTATCTGTTGTTAAATTTCTAAAACTCAATTTAAATAAAATCTTGACATACAAAGACATTAAATCATGCCAGTGGTGCATAGAGATTATACATTTGGAATGATTTGCATGTTTTGCTTTCTAAATGTTGCTGAGACTCATCCTTTTTTCATTGGGACACATCTGAAGGATCATGCTTACATATGTGATACACTGCATACATGATCCACACAAAGATTTGGTATGACACAGTATAACAGTTCTTATGAGTTAAATGTTAACATGCTCTACATCCACAAAACTCCAATGTCTCCCCAACAACAGATGCAGATCCGAACTAGGAAATTTCTCTATGGAAGTTACCATTAAAAAAAAATTCCGATTTGCATGTCATCTGACCAGTACCAGTATAAATCTCTTTACTACCAGATATGTTGTAAATTTATACAAAATCTGAAAAAAATCCTAACTCAGCAAACAGTAGCAGTAACCCTATGATTCATATAACAAGAACCCTACTTATAAAATAGGCAGCATTATAACTATTACAGTGTGCTCTGAAAAACTAATACACCAATTATGTGTAAAACAGAACAAGTGGAACTGCTACAGATCTCTACACAGAAACTACATGCAAACAGAATATCACACATCAGTCATACACAAAACAGATAATCCCTCAACAAATATTGAACAAGGGATCATAAATTACCAATAGAAATATGAAGACAGAGTGAACTGGGAAACCTAAGATGTCAAACTAAGCATATACCGTATTATAAAACTGAAGAAATAAAAACAAAAATGTATTTTTCCTCCTATAGTGAACATAAAACAAATGATAAACTAAACTATGATAAATAAAGGGAGTATAGCAGTTATAATCCCTATTACCAATGCAGCCAGATAAACTAGCATATAAGGGGTTTGATAAATATAAAACCAAAATTACATTTTCTAGTGATGTGTTGTGCTCAGAACCTGAACTTTCCTGCAATGGTGCATCATGGGAAAATGGGACTCATCATAGCAACATCAAGTTCCCTCAAGAATACCACCAGCCACATATGAAAGCAAAGTTTTCTTTACTACTAAATAATAAATCACTTATCTTGTGGTTGTGTAACAAAGTGTAAAAATAAATTGTTTTAAAAATTCACTTGGATGGGAAAAGCCCTGAAGTAGCTGCATAAAGCAGCAAATAAATACTGAGACTTTGATCCTGGAGAATGTTTAGATCAGTGGTTTCAAACTCGCGGCCCAGGGGCCATATGCGGCCCGCCAGGTACTATTTTGAGGCCCTCGGTATGTTTATCATAATCACAAAAGTAAAATAAAACAATTTTTTTTATCATATGTCTTTTTAGCTATAAATTACAATATTATTATTAAGACTTAGCCAAAAGGAAAGATTTATAAACAATAAAGAGTTTTTCCTCTTGCAAAATTGTCATTTCTATAATAAGACATTAAGTATTTTTTCTGAGGCCCTCCAAGTACCTACAAATCCAAAATGTGGCCCTGCAATGGGTTTGAGCTTGAGACCACTGGTTCAGATGATGTATCAGTGTTGGAGAGAATTCTATGAGAGTGTGCACATGGAAATTCTGAGAGAGTGCGCATGTGGGATTCTCAATGATTTTTAAGTGGTACGAGTCAGGATTTTGATTTGAGTAGTAAAAAGGAAGTTCTTTTGTTTAATTTTTTGGATTTAAGAGTAATTAAAGCTAATGAAATTGATAATTAAAAAGAATAAGAATATGTTAAGTAATTCAAGGAGATTTTAAAGCAACTTCTGAGTTTAAGATTTGTTAAAGGATAATTGTTAAGAAAAAGGAACAGACCTGAATTCCTGAGTGGCCTGTTCTGCATATCCTGATTTCCTGAATGGCCTGTCCTGCATTTGAGCTCCAGTTCCAGTGTTTACAAGTGTGAGCCTTGTCTTGGGGATTTCAACTCAGAATAATAGACCATTGTGATATATTTTCTAATTCTGTGTGATAAGACTGGGCTACGCTGAAAGTAAGGGGTGCTACAGTTGAACGGCAGACTGTTATCAAATCAGTAATCCTGTTGATGTGCTTCATGCAGTCAACCAATGAAAATTCAGTGATGCATAAATATAAATGTTCAACAAAATTGCTCCTCAGTCTCCACTCCTCGATCCAAGTTGGGTTTCTCTATAGTTTCCTCCAGAGGAGTGACTAATGAACAAACAAAAATCAAACAAAATCAAATCAATAGATTAACACAGGGGTGAGCAATGAGGGCCGGAATCCAGTCGGGTTTTCAGGATTTCCCCAATGAATATGCGTGAGGTCTCTTTGCATGCACTGCCTCCCATTGTATGCAAATGGATCTCATGCATATTCATTGCGGAAATCCTAAAAACCCGACTGGATTCCAGCCCTCATTGTCCACCCGTAGATTAACATCATAACCACACACCCATTTCATCATAATAATCTTACTTTTTAATACATATCTAAACTCATTCACTCACCAGAAAGGAGACCCAGATAACCCCATGTCCAGTGGACACAAACATCCATCACATTCCCTGACATTTAAATTTATACCTATCAAAACATCCCAAGCACACCTCAAGGGCTTGCATTATCATTGGTCTACCAGACTTCAACCATTCTACCTCCTTATTAAGTCCCCTCGGGGCCACCATATCCCATTCATATATTAATCACTGCTCCCTTTGTAACAAAACCTGAGAGACATTTCCCCTGAATCATGATGTAATTTGAAGCAACACCATTGCCTTTAAATCATTACTAGAATGGCCCTTCTCGGTCTGGTTTTTTGTCCATCCAAGGTTTCATGAGGGAACTTGATATTATGATGGTTCCTATTTTCCTGTGATGCACCGTTGCAGGAAGGTTCAGAATCTGAGCACATCACATCATTAAAAACCTTAATTTTGTTTTTGTGTTTATCAAGCCCCTTGTATGCTTGTTTATTTGGTTGCATTAACAATATGGGATTATAACTGTTGTACTCTCTCTAATATCATTGAAATGGCTAAGGTGGGCTGTGATACCAAATCTGACCTGACACAAGAACGTATTTGAAGTCTAATGTTGGGAGATCGATTATTTGATACAACACATCTGCAGGATTTGTAGTTATGAGGAAATTCAGGCATTATAAATGGCATGAGAAGGTTATGTTTGACTGCCTGATCTCTGGCCTAGCTGTATTGTGTACCTGATTATTGTATCTATGCTGTTATTCCTTTTTTGGCTTGGTTGCTGATTGTACCTCTCGTGACTGGTTCCTTCAATAAAAATATTTTCAAAAAAAAAATAAATGGCTTTAATTCAGGCCCAATTATATTCAGCAGCATTAGTTGAATATTGTCCCGTCCATCGTGTTTCACATGGTTTATGGATACAGAAAGAACCACAATTTTTGGACAATACGTTTCTCAATGTTCCCTTGATTTAATGTTGCTAGCAAGAGATGCTTGCATCTTATAATTCAAGAACAGCAGCATGATCTTGACAATAAGCTTGATGTCTATGTCAGAGGGTCAGGAGTTATTTGAGCAACATTGAAAGGAACATAAGAGCGATATGGAAAAATATAGGATGGAACAACGACAGATGAAGATTGATATATATCGTAGGGATGAGCATGATTACATCAAGGAATATGTATATGTATTCAGTGGGAGAGTGCCGACTATCTCCCACTGAATATTGCTGGATAGTTCACTATATGCTATTTAGCCAGCTGGGAGCTGTTCTCAGGCGTCCAAATAGCGCTGATTATGGATTTGCATGCACTGCCTCCTCGAGATGCAAATCTATCTTATGCATATTTATTGTGGATATCCTGAAAACCTTACCTGCCTGTAGCTCTCAAGGACCGGAATTGCCTACCCCTGGGCTAGATAAACCTTTAATCCATCTCAGTATTCCAACTCTTAAGTTCTTATGTAGTGCTAAAAATGTTCATAACTTCTTTTTCCTAACCCAAATTCACTCTTGTTGACACCCACTTTTTGTGCTTTTTCAATTTAAGAGTATAGTGAAATTTTGAATATGAATTTACGCACTTTAGCCTGGTAAATATTCAAGAAGCCAATTTTGGAACATAACTAAGGTGACCATACGTCCCATTTTCAACGGGACCGTCCCGTTATGGGACCAACCGTCCCGTTGTCCGGACCCACCGCTTCGGGACGCCGAAATGTCCCGTTTTCAGGGACAGCGTCCCGAAGCTGTGCCAGGGGACAAGGGATCGGCGATCACTTCCCCTCCCCCACTAAAGCCTGCCTCCCTCCTTCCGTCCCTACAGTGCCGAAATGGTCAGGGGGGCCGCCAGGTCCGAAATCACCCTCCCTATTCTCAGGGCTGGCATTAGGGGATGGCAAGGGGGCCCCGTGATCCAGGCAGCTCTCTTAGCTGCCATCAGCCCTGTCTTCAGCTGCGCCGGTAATGCTAAACTGGACGGTAAAACCAAAGAGAGAGGCCGCGGGACTTTTCCACTTGCCTGCATCGCTCTAAGTTCTGCCACTCTCGATCCTGCCCCCCTCTGAAGTGACTTCCTGTTTTTGAGGGGCGGGATCGAGAGCGGCAGAACTTACAGCGATGCAGGCAAGTGGAAAAGTCCCGCGGCATCTCTCTTTGGTTTTACCGTCTAGTTTAGCATTACCGGCACAGCCGAAGACAGGGCTGATGGCAGCTAAGAATCGCCTCCAGTCTCGCAGCAGCACTGGAACACTCTGAGGGACCTCTATACCATTCAGGCCTATTAAGTTGGGGAAAAGAGGGGAGGTAGATCCCTCTGGGATGTGGGAAGATGGTGGGTTGGCTGGCTCAGGAAAGGGAAGAAAGCTGTTAAATCAGATAAGGAAGAAAAAAAGGAAGATGCTGGACTTGGAGGTTATAGGGTGAAGGGGAAAAAACAGACATGATGTGAGTAGAAAGACAGGTGGGAGATGCTGGACACGGGGTGGATGCAATAAGAAGAAAAAGGAGGTTCTGGATATTGGAGTAATAGGTAGATAGGGGGCATGCTGACACAGAAGGAGGGAGAAGGAAAAGAGAGAGGAACAAGAGATGCCAAGTCCATGGGAGGGAAGGAAAGGAAAGGAGATACCAGACCATGGAGGGGGAGGGAGAGATGCCAGGGCATGGGGGAAGGAGACAGATGCCAGACTATGGGAAAGGAAGGAAGGAGGGAAGGAGAGAAAGGAAGGAGAGGAGATGCCAGATAATGGAGGGGAAGTTGTAAGGAGAGGAGAAATATGCCAGGGCATGGGGAGAGACAGGAAACAAATGCCAGACCAGAGGGAGAGGAGGTGCCAGAGCATGGAGGGAAAGAGATGCCAGGGCATGGGGGAGGGAACGAGATAGAGATGCCAGACCATGGGGTGGAGTGGGAAGGAAGGAAAGGAGAAGAGAGAGATTCCAGAGCATAGGGAGACAGAAAAATGGAGAGGGGGTAAAGCCGAAATTAATCATGTACAAAGGAGACAATTTATGGAAGGAGCATAGTAAGAGGGAAGATACCATATGGAAGAGAGAGAGGGCAGGGACACTGGATGGAAAGGGCAGAAAGGGCAAAGAATGGAAGGGGCAATACAGAGGGTGAACAGTAGATGGAAGGGGTAGAGAGAGGGGGACAGAAACTGAATGGAAGTGTGGAAGAGAGGAGGGACTGATGCTGAATGGAAGTGTGGGGGAGAGGAGGGACAGTTGCTGAATTGAAGTGTTGGGGATAGAAGGGACAGACACTGAATGGAAGTGTGGAGAAGAGGAGGGACAAACACTGAATGGAACTGGGGAGAGAGGAGGGACAGACACTGAATGGAAGTTTGGGGGAGAGGGGGCAGACTGAATGGAAGTGGAGGGAGAGGGGGAGCAGATGCTGGAAGGAAGTGGGGAGGAGAAAGAAAAAAGGCCACATGCTGGATTGAGGGAAGAGGATAGAGTTAGATACTGGAAGGGGTAAGGGAAAGAGGTGGCAAGCTAAAGGTAGACTCAATGAAAGAGGGAAATTGAGGACTGAATAGTAAGAAAGAATTTAGACAGAAGCAGAAAATAAATTAAGAAGGAAGAACAGGGAATAACAGGAGGAAGGGTGCAGAGAGAGAGAGATGCCTGAGCAAGGGGGAAGGGGAGGAGACAGATACCAAACCTGGGAGGAGGAAAAGAGGAAGGAGACAGATACCAGATCTGAGGGGAGAAAAGGAGAACAGAGATATGCTAAAATCTGCTGGGAGGGAGGAAGGAAGGCGAGAAAGAGGCAGAGAAGTGGGGGGAGGGGGGCGTTGTAAGCAGATTAGAAAGACTAGAGAGAGAAAGTCATGGACCAAAGGGGAAAGACAGGAGGTAGATACAGGACTATGGGAGGTTCAGACAGAGGGGGAGAGACCCTGGGGAACAACAGAGAGATTTAAGATCATAACAGAGGAGGGAGAGAGAGGGAGACCTGGAACAAAGGTACAAATGAGAACTGACACTGGATCTGGGGAGGGTAACAGAGGGAAAAGAGAAAGAGACCTGGACCCAAAGGGGATGAGACTGGATTGTGAAAGAAATGTTTGATGCGAAAGAAAGATTGGATGCACAGTCAGAAGGAAGTGCAACCAGAGACTCATGAAATCACCAGACAACAAAGGTAGGAAAAATTATTTTATTTTAAATTTAGTAATCAAAAAATTTTGAGAATTTAAATTTGTTGTCTGTATTTTGCACTATATTTGTTTATTTTTCTATAGTTACTGACATTGCATATTTTAAAGTAATCTGCCTTGACATCTTTGAAAAAACCCCGAAACTCATAAATTATTAACATTTTCTCTGCGTACAGTATACTTTGTGTTTTTTTTAAATTTTATGTTTACCATTATGAATTAATAAGATATGGTGTGTACATGAAAAATGAATGGAAGAAATTGGGGGCGGGGCTGAATATTAATAGATGTCTCATTTTGATGAAAAAAAGAAATGGTCACGTTAAGCATAACTCTCAAAGCTAGAAGCATAAATCATGTGAATATTAGCTTCATAATTGCTAATCTGGATTAGAATATAAATAATCTAGCTCCATGTTGTGACTTCAGCACTGGAAAATATCAGATGCTATAAAAATGTATTTAAAAAGGGCATTAGAAAAGTTTTCTCTGTTATACCGTTCAGGTATCAATCAGTCGCAGTTTAAATGTCTATTAAATCCAGGTATATCTCTGACTGTTTTATCAATTATCCTGTGTTTGATATATCTTTCTTTTTTCATATCATTATTTAAAGTCTACTGTAGTTCCAGTAGATCTTGGTATATTATCAAGAGGAAGTCTCCTTTCAATTTATAAACTCATATTGCCACTCCCTTTATGTTTTCATTTCTCTACAGATTATTAAGGACCAGAAACTGATGGTGATAGTTGGAGGAATGTTGCTCATTGATCTGTGCATCTTAATATGCTGGCAGGTAGTGGACCCTTTGAAAAGGACAGAAGAAAACTACAATTTAGAGGTACATCACCAGGATTTTAATATCAATAAACATAGTGGGATCCAAGATGGCATTTTAGAAAGAGTTTGTGTTTGGGGTCTATGCTGCAAGTCTTTGCATTTGACCTTAACTGCCTCTGTTATTCAGCTTTTCCCCTTTTACAAAGCCACCATAGCAGTTCCCTTGGAGCCCAGTCAATTCCTACAGGCTGTGTCACGTTTGCCGTATGGGTACAGCTTTGTAAATGGGCCCCTTAATCTACTATGTGGAGTCACAAGACCAGATTAGGGATATTGCTTCTGACTACCAGATTCTTGTCAGCTATTGCAGATCTTAATGCTGGAATATTTACCACATCAACCTAACATGTCTGAGGGTTCTGTTAGTTCTGGGTTGGAGGCTACCTGTCAGCTGGATATGTCAATGGCTTTAAGTCTTGATGAGAAAATAGCTCCTTCCCTTTAAATCATAGAACTAGATAATAATAATAATAATAATAATTTTATTCTTATATACCGCCAAACCTTCAGTTCAAGGTGGTTCACAGCAAATAGAAACGAACAAACAATGAATTACAAGCATAAGCATTAAGAGTGTTTCTCCGAAGATACAATTACAATTAAGACAGGTATTTCTCAAATAAATAAGTTTTAAGAATTTTTCGAAATAAATAGTAAGACTAGGCTTGGGGGATTAGAGCATTCCAACATGAATTCATTGCACTAGCCTGAAACGCAAGGGTTTCCCCCAAGAATCTCTTGCTGCGACATGCTTTACTGATGGGGAAAAAAACCAACTGATTCTTTGTGTATTCTTTTTTGGGTTATGAAATTCAAAGTGGGAAGAGAGGTAAGTTGGAATCAATCCAAATAAATCTGGTATTGTTGGACTGTATTGTGGATTTGCTGGAAGAGGAGAGCCCAGCAGTTGTAGAGAGAACTGCACTTCTTTTTCCCATATGACAAGAAGAATTGTTGCTAATGAGAAACATGGAGTTTCAGGTGTCTTCTTGAGGTAGCTGTGGCTGCGAAAGGAATGAATATGACATTTAATGAGATCCTTGAATATGGGAGAAGACTCTGAGGTAGGCTGAGGCTTACTCTCTTCTCCTAGGCTAAAGGCATCATTTTAAAACTTCACTGATAGATCTCCTTTAATTAAACCCCTTCATTATAACTTTGGACTCAATCTGGAATGTGTTAGTTAAGTGCATTTCTTATATAGCAATGATTATCATAGATAAGAGACTTCAATTACTGGAGGCAGTGGCGTAGTGAGGGCAGGAGGCACCCTCGGGCCCTTCTCTCTGCTCCTATAGCACCAATCCCCCAACACGCCCTCCTCGCCATCCCCCCACAACAATCGTGCCTTCCCTTCCCACCCCGTACCTCTTCAAATCTTTGCCAGTGGGAGCAACTTCTCCGGCCTGCTGTTCGTGCTGGCTTTCCCTCTGATGTCACTTCCTGGCCCCATGACCCGGAAGTGATTTCAGAGGGAGCTAGGTCGGCGCGAACAACAGGCTAGAGTAGTTGCTTGCACTGGCAATGATTTTAAAGAGGTACGAGGGGGCGGAGAAGGGAGAGCGCTAGCATGGCATGGGGACAGAGAAGTGCTGGCGCCCCATAAAGATGGCAGCAGGGCAGTCCGACACCCCCCCCCCCCACACACACACTTACTACGCCACTGGGTGCTACACGGGGATGGGCGGGAAGGATGAAAAGACGCTGCACAAGGGGAAAGAGGGGGGATAAAAATCTGCTGCACATGGTGGGAGAGAGGAAGAATTGTTGGGCATGGGCTGGAGAAGAGGAAAGGAGATACAACAAAGAGGTAGAAAGGGATTAGAGGGAGAAGTCCTGCATATGGTGGAGGGGAGGGAGTTATGCATGGAGAAGAGAGAAGGAGAAATGTTCGACATAGGATGAAGGGCAGCGAGAGATGGTGCAAGAGGAGAAAGAAAGAAATGTTGCACATGATAATGGAAAGTATAGATGTTGTATAGAGGGGAATGTAGAGGTTTGACCCAGAGCACAAGGCAGGGAGCAAGAAAGAGAGAGAGAGATGGTAGACAGTGAGAAAGAAACAAAAATGTTGGATATGGCAGTGAAAAGAAAGGTACAGAGATGGAAGATGGATTGTTAGCATGGAGAAAAAGAAAACGTCAAATGGGCAGGAGAGCCTGCGAGTGAGTTAACAGAAGACAAACAGAAACCAGAGCCCGGGACCAACATGATTTGAATAATGGCCAGACAACAGGTAGAAAAATAATTTTATTTTCTATTTTGTGATTACAATATTTCAGATTTGAAATGTGTATCCTGCCAGAGCTGGTGTTAGACAGTAAGCCTGAGCTAGGACCTAAAAGAGAAAGAAAAAGTCTCTTGTTTATTTTGTTTACACTACAGCACCGGCGTGAGATTAAAGAGGTTGTAACCCTATGTAACACTGGGAATGTTAAACTGTAACCTCTTCTGAACTCTCTGGGGAGGATGGGATATAAAATTAACTAAATAAATAAAAGTACTAAAAATATTTTTTATATGGTGGGTGGGGTGTTATAAAATGATCGGCTCCGGGTGTCACAAATCCTAGGTACATGGGTGGACTGTGATTTAGCCAATCGGTGATGATATTCAATCTGCTAATCAGCCAAGTATATGAATACAGTTACTTTATCTTCAACATCTATATGTCTTCCCTGAAACTCTTCCATCTATCTCCCCTTGAAACACTCTACACATATGCTGATGACATCTTTGTGCTCCTCGGGACAGACTCGAACCTTACCATCCGCTCTGAGAACATAACAGCATGCATAACGAAACTCCAATCCTGGTCCCTCACAGTACAAATTAAACTGAACAAATAAAAAACGAAACTACTCTGGCTCGGCCCAAAATTAGAACACCTACCCACCCTCATTTCACTGCCTTCTGGCTCCACATTGCAACTTGAGTTCTCAAGCAAAGTTCTAGGCATCATTATCGATTCTTCTCTTTCTTTCAATGACCATCTTAACTCCTTGGCAAAGTCATGCTATTTTAGCCTCCACATGCTGAGGAAAGTGAGATCCTGCTTCCACCAACAACACTTTGCCATCCTTATACAATCTATCATCCTCTCCAGACTAGACTACTGTAACTCCATAAATTTAAGTCTAACCAAAATAAGTCTTCAAAGACTTCAGCGGATTCAGAACACTGCAGCCAAGCTGATCTTTGCATAAAGCAAATACGATCATGTTTCCCCACTTCTGTCCAAACTTCACTGGTTTCCAGTAATTTCCAGGATTCATTTAAATGTGCCTGCCTAGCTTTTAAGATCCTACACGGCATCCTCCCTCCCCTAATTCCACCAGATCCACCCAAAATCTTTAACTATCCTTCCCCATGCTAATAGGTATCCACTATGGGCATTCTCTCTTCTTCAGAATCACCGAGCTCTGGAATAACCTTACTGCTGCACTACAGAATCTGGGCTCCTTCCAACTATTCCGAAAGTACCTGAAAACTAGGCTATTCACAAAAATGTAATGCTCTCTTCCCCCCTATACTCAACTTCCAACCCCATTATGCTGTTCCTTCCTTACATTAAGCTCTAGTAAACCACGCCGAGCTCCATAATTATGGAGAGGATGCTGTATATAAACTTAAGGTTTAGTTTAGTTAAGTTAATCAGGCACTGATATGAATATTGGGTGATGCCTAGTTAACTTTCAGGTAGCCAAATGTAGCTGGATATTCAATGCCAGTAGTCAGCATAGAATAATCAGGGTTACTTCACCCTGCTCCTGCAGGTTGAATATTACCCATTTCATGTCTTCAGTGTAAGCATGGCTGAGCCAGGGTAAGGACAAGTATGTCATAAACTTAAAAACTTGGAAGACATCATTAAATATCTGACCTGCTTAGGGAACAGAATCCCACCTGTTGGCAAGCTGGTTTTTTTTGGTTAGTGAGAAAAGTCTGTGAGCCAAGATGTTGAAATTTGGGTGGGCAGTTTAGATTAATTAAAGGATTTTCATTGGAGAAGATGAACAAAGAAACACTACTGGCAGCATTTGTATTCCCCCAAGATCCAGTCAATATCTTTCACCTATTCTTTCATATCATGAGGTACTCTTCTATTGCAAAAGATTTTGGGCTTTTCTGGGGCTGCATAGAGATATACAGGAATGGGAAAACAGAAGCATGTCATGACAGGGCACTGAGGTACTTTTTTGCCGTTGATTTCCTTTTTGTGCCCCTTATTGTTTGTAGTGTGATCTGATTAGATAGTAACAGTTATAAGGGCATTCTGTAATAATTTGGCTTATTCAGTTTTCTTGATAGTAGAGGGGATATATGTGAAGGGGGGGGAGACAGGGATTTTGTTGATCCTTGCTCTGCATTATTTGTATTTATAAAATGACAATTGTACAGAATATTGTTTCTTTTTATACTTTAATAAAATACATCCAATATAAAATCATAACTGAGGCTTGTGCAGATGGGATCAGATAGCTTGCGAAGACCGAGTTCGCAGAGTCGGGGTGGAAACGGGGGTTTTAAATTTCAGTCCTAGTAGTTTGCTGGTCCACAAAATAATTTTTTTTTCCTGCCGGTCCATAGGTGTAAAAAGGTTGAAGAACACTGGTTTAAAGGACCAGGAGCCTACTGGTTTTATCATACACTATACAAATTACTCTTAGCTATACTGTAGAAGCTTTAAAGTTGGGATGAGATTTTGTTGCATTCAAAGTGCTGTGTCACTGTTCCTTTAAGAGATTTTCGATGAACTTGGAGAAGGAGATAAAAGCTGTAAACCCAGGAGAATTCTTTGCTGGGAGTTTATAATAGATGCAGTTACTATGAATAATAGATTATCAGAATCCATTAGTACTGTAGATGTGTTTTGGAGGAACATGCACAGCCTTGAACTAGAGATTTCCAGTTGATACAGAAAAACTCAGGATTAATAGACATTCTCATCAGATGTGGGTTTGTTTGTTTGGTTTTTTTAATGTTTCTTGGTACTTCTAGGTTTCCAAAGAACACCTATGAACCAGCACAATGATTCTGTCCTGAAAGTATTTCAGGTACAATGCTAGAATTCTAGGGCTCAAAATTCAAAAGCACCTGTACTGTCAGCATTGGATGCTGATGACCTAATTATTTTATTAAAAATTACTGAACCACCAAATGCAGAAATCTTTATGGAATGCCCTCCCTTTGGACCAGAGACAGGAGACTGACTCTAGTAAGTTCAAATCCGGCCTCAAAACCCATCTCTTTAAAGATGCTTACGAGACTTAAAGCTAAGATTAAACACATATGAGTCTCAGACAAAGGCCAAATACCAGACAATTCCCTACTCCCCTTCGTTCTTCCCTTTTCCGCTCCTTTTTTTTTTTAATGAAATGTGTCCCATCTTGTAGCATGTATCGTCAGTTGTATCTTGTAATTTGTGTTGTCATTTCCCCATTTTTACTTACATTTTATTTATTTATTTTTTGTATAAATCTTTATTGATTTTTAAACTTTGACAATGCAATACAATTATCTGAACATAAATATTTCATAAAACGCATTATTAAACATACAATTTATACTTAGAACAATCACTTTCTCCCCCCTTACCAAATTACTACAGTAAGACAAATTATGTAATTATAATATTATAATTAAGTATTTTAATAAACAAAATATCTTTCCCAAATGTTTGTACCACGTATAAATATTAAAAAATGAATGCAGAGTGTTTGGGGTTTAGCAGTACATTTAATAAAGTGTGGAGTCCATTGACTATATTTGTAACATCATAATAATTGTTATGTATTTATTTATTTTTTGTTTTTTTACTTACATTTTAAATTTTGTACAATATATGTACACCTCTTTGGTAATTAAAGAGTATATCAAGTGTAAATAAACTTGAAACTTGACAGTCTAAACTGTCCAAACTTGTTGGTCCAAAATTTATTCATACAGGAAAGGGAGGAACCAAAGGTATTCTGGGGCAGGGCCTAAATTTGTACATCTAGTGAGTAATTCTATAGCAGTGCTTCTATATTTAGGCACTTTAAGGGCACCTAATCTGCAAAGAATAATAGGTGTCTGGTTTCCTTTACAGAATGCTAACGTAAGCAACTAGGTATTTACATACATATGCCGTTACATACATATGCTATCAACAGAGCTGATGTAAATGCTTACACTTAAATGCCGGAGACATGATGCATTGGCGGGGGTTTGGAACAGAGATCTCCCACCTACGGAACAGATTACAGGGGATGGCTTGTGACGACTTCTGAAACATCTAAAGGCCTTGACATGTTCAGTTTCCTTATAAGAGATCCAATATAAGTTTCTCCTTCACTTCTATGTGTCACCCTATTGTTTCAAGTTTCAAGTTTATTAAGTATTTGATTAATCGCTTACTCAAATATCTAAGCGATGAACAAATCATTCAATTTACAGATAATACAGGGGTGATAAAAGACAGATGGACACTAAACAAAACATATTAAATTAACGACTAACAGAATAAACAAAAAAGGAAAACAAAGGGAAAGGCAGGATAATGAAATACAATAATAATGATAAGAAAGAAGGACGATTATGATAAAAAACAATAGGAGGGAAATAAAAGAAGTAGCCTTATTAAAATAAGCAAAAATAGGCTGGGACTCCTAAATATCATAAGCGTCTCTGGTATAGCAACTCATGCAGTGTCCTAAATGTCACTTTACACTTCTGGTTTGATACACACGTTTTAGTCATGTGAGAGAATTCAAACGTTCTGGTCCTTTTTTGCATTTTATTTACAGACTATATTGCGTAAATGAATCCCTTAGAGAGCAGATATACTGTTATTTTCTACTGTAAGGACATTGAGTCTGTCTGGGGGGATGCATTGCTGTATAAGGCTTCACTGATAGCACGAAGATGTATTCTTGTGAATTGGAGACGATCTGACACCCCTACTTTTACCTTCTGGAGAAATGAAATGTTCACATTGTTGAAAATGAAATATTTGGATGTTAAATGAGGGTCACTTCCTCTATGGAAACAGTGTAAAGAAATTTGATCACCTATCTGGGAGGATTTGTCACATAGAGTATGTAGTATACAGGCAATCCCCGGATTAAGAACGGGTTCTATTTTTTAAAACTGTTCTTAAGTTGAATTTGTATGTAACTCGGATCCTAGTATTCTTCCTTGAGGCCTTTCTTGCATCTGTTTCCATTCATCCCACTGTTCCCTCTCCACCACCACATCCAGCATTACTCCATCTCATCTTTCTCTTCCCCATGCATCTCTACTTCTCTCCTCTCTCACCACCATTTCCAATAATTCTCTCTCCCTCCCTATGCCCAACAATTCTCTTTCTTCATCTTCCCATGTACACCATCTCTCTTTCCCTCTCACTCAGACATCCAATTCTCCCTTTCTATTCCCTCCCCCACCTCAGCATCTCTTTCCCTCACTCCCTCCATTCTTCCATCCTATGGCTCATGCTCCTCTCCCTCCCTCCACTCTGTGTCCCAAGTTCCTGCCCCCTCCCTCCTTCCTTCCCTCCTTTGTCTGAAGTTTGTGCTCCCTCCCTCCTGAGTCCCAATGCGCTTCTCTCCCTCCCATGTCCCAACACACCCCTCTCTCTCCCTCCCTCCATTCTGTGCCCCAAGTATGTGTCTCCCACCTGCGGGTGTTTACCTTCTTCTGGCCGGCTCCCTCCTCCTCCTCCCAGCCACAGTTGTTTCTCTGCACAAAGCTGCAGGTAGTGGCTCCTAAGCGCATCTCACAGCTGAGCTGATGTTGGAGGAAGCTCCTCCCACGTCAGAGGGAAGGCTTCCAGCTCAGCCACAGGATGCACGTAGGAGCCGCTGCTCGTGGCTTTGGGTGTGGGTTATTTAGCTTAACCTGTTGTTGCTTGTTACTTAAAGCTTCCGTGAAGAGTCAACTTGGATAACGTTATATTGTCAGTTGTATTGATGATTGCTATTTGTTCAAGTATGGATTCTGTTATGTTGTATATCATTGGAAAATCAATAAATGTCATTTAAAAAAAATGCCAGAGATATGCACATAACTTTCAGCCTACTGTAAGATATGCACATAAGTGTGAGTCCCACCCACACTCTGCCATAGATACTTCTTGTATGTATGCCTATCTTTCGAGAATGTTAAGGCACTTTAAAACCTGGCTGTTCAATTCTACGTTTAAAATTAATCCAGTTGTTTTGGTTTTGAGTCACTGCTGTTTTTTTCCTGCTGCCTGGTTTTCTATTACTCCCATCTAACCATCTTTCCTAGCCCAGAATGATTTTGTAAATACCCACGTAGAATCAAGAGTGAGTACTTTGCTCATAGACATATATATAAGGTGGAATTTGGGCAGAGCACACAGTTACACACATGGGGCATGAATCTATATCTCATGCCTAAAAAATTAGCACCCACTAGTATGGTGCTAAGCACGATTCTATAAAAGTTATGCACAACTTGCAGAATCACAGTTAGCACCACTTATGAATGATAACTTTTAGGTACATCCATTTAGGCCAGCTGTATTTAAGTTCTGTGCACATCAGCACATATTCTGTAAACTACACTGCTCCCTCCCTCCCTATTCGCAGGGGTTAGGGGCAGAGCCGGCCTGCGAATAGGGAAAATTTGCAAATAACTTTTGGGCCGGCATTGACCCACCCCCGGACCTTACCTGGTGGTCTAGCAGTGATGCGAGGCAGGAGTGATCTTCCTACACACCAGTCCTGTTGTAGTCTCGTGAGATCCCGTGAACTCACAGCAAGGCTCTGCATGGGGCAGGAGCGTAGGAAGATCGCTCCTGGCCCCATCACTACTAGACCACCATGTAAAGTCCATGCTCCTGAGGCAGCCGCTCACCTCCTCTGCCTCCGATCACCCCCCTCCGCCTCTGATCACCTCCTCCTCCGATCGCGCCCCCCCCTCCTCCTCTGATCGCCTTCCTCCTCCTCCGATCGCCCCAATCCAAGTCCCGGGGCTGTTTTTTATCAATGCGGGCTGCTAACAAGTGATTTTTTGGGGGGGAGGGGGGATTGCAAATAATTGAAACCGCGAACGTCGAAACCGCGAATAGGGAGGGGGAAGTGTAGTGCATAACTCAAAACCACACCGATGATCTTCCCCCTGACCTTGCCTCCTTTTCAGCATTACACACTAACTGACACATAACTTTTATAGAATTGTGCCTACCAGAATACACATGTCACTTTCAAGTAATGTCAATTATCAGCACTGAATAGACCTGTTATTCCATTTAGTTAGTTGCTTACGTTGACTATATACACCAATGTAAGCGCACAACTTTCAGCACCATTTATACTGTAGAATTAGGGGGGAGAGATGATAAAATCTTATAATTTACTCATGCTCTTTAGAAATCTAGGCACGTGCATTTAATGTCCTTGCCTACAATGTAGACACAATTATGCCACATATGCTAGTATTCTGTAAAGAAAATTAGATGACTTCTTTTTCTTTTTGTAAAATGGCACATTAAGTAGGAACCTACAGTAATGTCAACTTTAAAGTAGGCACCTACATATAAAATAATTCTTCACATGTATAAGTGCTGATACTTTTATATGAAAGCAGTGAGATTTCTTCTTTTACATATGTTTCCGCACTTTTACATGGAAGCTGTCTAGTGAATGCTGTTCTCTTTTTCTCTACATTGGTGTGCAAAATAGCTGTTCCTGCTGTATATGCCAGCGAATGTGTGTGCATTCTATGCCAGCATTCTTATATTTTACACAAGCCTTTTTTGCAGATCCTTTCGTAAATATTGGAGAAATGTGAATGTACCCAGGGGGATGCGGTCCGCCCCGGGCACCGTCTTGGTGAGGGGGCAGGCACCCATCCTCCTCTCCCCCCCCCCCACTGCCATGCATGCATGTCACTTCCCTTCACCCGTACCTCTATAACATTCCTGGTGTGAGCAGCAACTCCCAAATTGCTATCGCGCCAGGGTCAGCTCTTCCTCTGACATCACTTCCTGGACCCGTGCCTAGGAAGTGACATCAGAGGAAGAGCCGACAGTGGTGCGACAGCAGCTTGGGGGTTGCTGCTTGCGCCAGGAACGTTACAGAGGTTCGGGGGAAGGGAAGCGACGTACGCGCAGCAGGAGGGGCGGGGAAAGGGGCACCACCTCCCCAGGCACCTCGTACCCTCCCTATGGCACTAAATGTACCGACATAGGCATTCTGATTTCCACATTTAGCCCCTATGTAAAATGGGGTTTCACATCTCCCTATCTTTAGTCATAGAAAAATAAAGGTTGCTGCACTACACTCTCAGTTAAAACATTTTGAGGACCTGCACAATAAATGGAAAGGTAATTCTATCCTAAAGAGACTTACCAGTAGAAGAGGAAAGCTCAACTCTCTCAGTCTCACAAACTGTATGACCAAGAGATATTTTTAAGATAATGTCAGTAAGGGTAACGAGATACTGTTATGACAATTAAAAAGAACCAGAATTAAAATGAGAGTAAATAGCATTAAGAAATGCCCAGTAGAGACATTTCAAGTTTCAAGTTTAATTAATTTTAATATACCGACCATCGACGTGCACCTGGCCGGTTTACAATGCTAAAAATGAAAGGTTAAAATAAATTTTTGTAGGGGGGGGGACATGTGGGCATTAAATATCCAAATTACAAATACGAACATGAGCTTGAGGGGAAAGGGGGAGAGGAAAGTAAATAATTACATCATTAAAAACAAATTAATTAAAGGGAAGAGGTGGGAGAGGATAAAACACCAGGAATGGGGATCGCTTCTTAAAAGCGGTTCGTGTTTATTTTGTAGACTGTTGAAAAGGAAATACTATGGTATGCGTCTTAAGAATAAGTATGTTTTTAGTTTAGTCCTTTAGTTTTTAAATCCAATATGACTGTAGGTTTGTTTTGCTAATACAGAGCTCTGTATACTTCCCACTAATAGTTGAATGTGCTACTAGGTGAAATAGTGAGATAGTTTTGCCAGTCTTTAATGTGAGTACTTTGCTTATGGACATATACATCACCCTTTACATTGAGAGAAGGTTAGGAAAGCAATTAAATGTTTGAAAACTAATAAAGTGGCAGGGCCAGGCTGTTTGCCTATAGAGTTATTCAAGCAGATGAAAGATCCTGCAGAGCTGGTCTAGCTGCAAATTTCTAATGAGGTTACTGTGCAGGAGAAACTCCCTAATTAATTTCATAATGCTGTAATCTCAGTTATTCCTATGGAGAGGAAGGATACATTACTCAGTGCAAATTACAGTCTGTCTGTTTCCTAAATGTAGATCCTTACAAAAGTGTTAAGTCCGCAAATTGAGAGTTAAATCACACATTTAGTTCATCTTGCTTAGAGAGGGTTTGTGGTTTGGATATCAGGTGTCCAGTTAGGGGACAATTTTATGACTACTTGCAGTGATTAAAAAAATACATGTGTATATTACACTGTAGACTTTGCACAATTTTCTAAATAAAAGTATAAATGTACTTTCCAGGAAATGTGCCTGCATACATTTACACCTATTATCGGTAGTACCATGAGGTTGACACTAGAGGTCACAGCAGTTACCCTGTTTCCCTGAAAATAAGCCCTGCCCCCAAAATAAGCCCTAGTTAAGATCAACATCCAAAGCCCCCCCTCTCCTCGAATGTTCCCGACACTCCCCGACTCCATTCCTGCCCGATTCGCTGAAAAAAATTGAACTCGTTGATTCAGCAACCCCCCACCCCGGTGAGACCTGACATACCTCCACTCTGAGGCCTCCTAAAGCAGAAGCATTGGCAGTGCTCTGAACGGGCTACTATACAGACTTCCCTGCCAGGGCCTTCCCTCTGCTGCATCACTGAGTGCTGCCACCGCTGCTGTTTTTGGAGGCCTCAGAGCGGAGGTATGTCAGTCTAACGGTGAGAGGGTCGGTGGGGTTCTACTGCACAGGGGGATGGGAGGGAGAGAGGGATAGAAAATGCTGCACAAGGGGATGGATGAGAGGGAAGGAAAGATGCTGCACATGGGGTGGGGGGTGAAGAGGAAGAATTGGGGTAGAGGAGAAGAAGGGAGAGATGATTGTTGTACATGAAAAAAATGACATCCCCCGAAAATAAGCCCTAATTCATTTTATGGATCCCAAATTAATATAAGACACTGTCTTATTTTCGGGGAAACATGGTATTTTGAAGTTGGAGACATGATGGACATGAGCGAGTGGGCATCACTTGTCCTTTGTTCTGTAGACAACCAGGGAGCATAAAGGTAGGCCTGGAAGAACTTACTGGAAATTGGGGGTACTTGTTGGGTTGGCAGGTATGCTCCTAGGCAGAGGGAAGGATCAGAATCAGGAGGGCTGATGCTCTTTAGGGGGAAGAAGGAAGAGGGGATTTGAGTCAGGGATGGAGCCTAATGCTTTTCCAGGAGGGAGGGGGAATGGCAAGGCTTTTGGTGAAATCAAAATAGAGAGGTCAGGACAAAGGGGCAAATGCCTTGCGGGAGTTCAAATGGGAGGGGGCCAAGGCTCTTCAGGTTGTGTGTCAGGTAGTAGGGAGACCACAGGACTTCAGACCACTACCGGGAAGTTATCCAGACCCGATTAATATTCCTTGCCAGTGCCCAGATAGCTAACAGGCAAAGATAGGACTGTGCTATGTTTGAGCCATCCCTATGGCATCTCCTCCCCCCAACCCAGTCAAAAACCCCAAGCCATGAAATCCTCCTCAGTCAAGCCCCTAAGACACCCCACCACCACCACACACACACACACACACACACATTTTACACCTCCCCCTTTGTTGATTGAACCTCTTCATGGAACATACAACCCTTTGTTTGAACCCCTGTGGTGCAGGTTCCCACATATGTGACAGCCTCCCTCCAGGCCCAACCACCCCTCCAAGGCCCAACCTATATAAATAGTCCTCTAACATCCCTGCCACCTCCCCCCCCTCCCCCCCGGGCTTACTGGGCATCCCAAGGTTCTATTATGGTGATAACTAATTGCCTTCACTCCCAAAGTGGCTGCTGAGACCTCTAGAGGTAATACTATGATATTACTGCTAGAGGTCTCAATGGCCATTTTGGATTGCCCAAGCCTTAAGATGGTAATAAAGGGGGGTATATAAAGAGAGCTATTAGGTGGCTCATTTACATAAGTTGTACCTGAAGAGGGTTTGTCCTGGAGTTTCTGCATATTGGGCAGTTGCCCATACTTGGGGGGGGGGGGGGCATTCAGTGCGAGGGAAGAGGCTCAAATGGGGGATTTGAGGGTGCCATAGGGAGAGAGGTCTTATTGTGGTGCTCCCATGAGGGAGCTTTCATCAGGGGGTGTAGAGTTGGCATTAGAAATGACCACAATCACAGGGAGGGCTGGTGTTGGGAGTGGTACAATCAGGACCCTTTTCAGAGGGAGCAATGATTTTTGAAAGCAGTTCCCACAACTGTGCAAAGAAAATTCCTTTAGTTTCATTCCTCACTCACAGCTGTCAAATCACTGCTCCCTCTGTAAGTGGAAGGAATTTGATTTGCAGTCCTGCAGCTATTTTACAAGAGGCTAGACAGCAGCATTGGTTATTTTATTGTGAGCTGATGCCACCCAGTGGTATAATGGGGTACTGACAAGCTTTAGGAATGGTGCTTTATGTTGCCTTTAATTTTGTAAAGTAGGTTGAAGATGTGCACCTCCTTCCTTTTAAAAGAAATCATGCTGTGATCATTGCACTCTAAGCCTAGAAACTGAGCATTCAAGTATCTGCATATTACAGTAACTATGAATATTACAATAGGATATAAGTTCCTCATTTCATAAGACAGGTAGATTATGTACTTGAAAATTCAGAACTCATAACATCCCAATCTAAGATGTATTTTCAGTAAAAAAAATATATATATATATATTTTTTTCAAGTTGAATGCTGTATATATATATATATATATATATATATATATATATACAGCATTCAACCTGAAAAAAATCTTTAAAAATTGAATACCTACAGTGTGGCACATTTCACCTTCCTCCACTAGTACACATAGAGCCCCCTCTGCATATACAGACTCCATACGCATTGCCCATCCAATAATACAAACCTCACATATACTATCCCTCACTTGTCCACCTTTTCCAACAGCAGATGCTTTATATGGAGTGTGTATATGGGGGATATATGGTTGCGAGGGCTCTGTGTATGTTCGAAGAAGTGGCATAATCGTATCTAATATTATGGGACAGGGCCACCGTTAATTTGGGTGAACACTAGGCATGCACGTGTGAGTAATGCTTCTTGTTATACTCTTAGGGCCTGATTCTAAAAATGGTGTCCTGATTTTAGGCATCCTATCCCCATCAAATGGACCAATCGGGACACCTATTTTTTTTAAAAATCGATGCGGCAAACGAAGTCTACAATGTAGGCATCATGTGTGTGCATATGGAGGCATCTAGACACACCTAAGGCCTGTGGTATGGCTTACGCTGGAAGTGGCCTTAGTCATCCTAGGCGCTTCCATAGGTCCGAGTTAGATGTCTTAGATGTAGGCCTGCAAAAAACTGGCATACATTTAAGGCGTCTGTACTAAAAATAGACGCTGTTCTGGACGCGGTGCCTACCGATGATTGACACGCAGTAAGCACCCATTTTGCAGACGCCACTTCCAGAATCAGGCCTTTAGAGTGCACTTGCCCTGAAATTTAGGTACAGATCTTTATTAATTGGCTAAGAAGCTTATTAACATCAATAATTGGGTTCCAACAATCAATTATTGATAATTGGCACCCATTAAAATTTGCAGATGTATCTAGATGCGTGCTTTTCTATACGGCATGGTGACTAACTGCTCGCGCGCCTAACTCGATAGGGGGCGGGGGCACGGGCAGGGCATGTGCATGTCAGGGGCATTACAAAAAGTTGCTTGCAGAGTTATAGAATAGCCCTGTTTCCACACCAAAGTGCCTGAAGTTGAGCACTGCCATTTACACCAGGTTTTAGCTGGCATAAATTCTGATGTTTAGCTAGACCGGCATTTAACATTAGCAGAACATACTAATTCAGTGGTTTAAAAAAATTCTTTTTTGTATTGTGGCAATTAAGAACCTTAAAAAAATATTTTGATTCTTTATGGTTCAGACTATTGGTGCAGTCATTAATTTTATCTATTTTAGACTATTGTAACATCATCTATTTAGGAGCGCCCCAAAAAATACTAAGGAAATTAATAATTAATGACTAATTTTTGATTTAAAAAAGAATGACCATATTAGCCCATACTATCGTTTACTTCATTGGCTGCCTTTGGAGGCAAGAGTACTATTCAAATTTTCCTGTATCTGCTTTAAGCTGATATCGGGATTGTCTCCAGCTTACCTTTTTTCTCATTTTGTATTGTGTAGACCATCAAGGGAAACTAGAAACTTCTACTTATTTACTTATCCAAAAATTAATGGATGTAGATATAAGACCTTCTTAGAAAGGACCCTAGCGTTTCAAGCTCGTAGACAGCAGTCTTGGCTAGGTAAATATATTCAACAAGCTATGTTATCTTATTGCTCTTTTCGGAAATTAATTAAGACCACTTTGTTCGATAAGTTTATTACTTAATGAGAGTTTAATGTATTTCGCTGATTGCCTAGCTCTTTTTAGTGTAAACCGCCTAGAACTTTTGGTTATGGCGGTATAAAAGAATAAATTTATTATTATGGCATAGAAATGGGCTCTAAGGGCCATATTCTGTAAACAGTGCCAAAAGATAGGCGCTGGTAGAGGCCTAGATGGCGCCTACTGGTGCCTAGCTTAATTGTATTAATTGGCGTGGTAATTGAATGCACCATTTAAAACCGATTAAAAACACATTTTTTTAAAAAGTAGGTGCCACTAGGTGCCTACTGGGATGGGCGCCAGAATCACGCCTACAGCATGGCACCATGCAATACCTTAAGTCAAAAGGTGTGCTTAGGGGCGGAGATGACATTAGGTATCACTAGGCACAGGAAAAGTAGGCCTTTAAAACCCTGACCTATATTATCGTGCCTAAGTTTTTTCTTAGGTGCTGGTAGCCTTGATTCTGTTTATGACACTTAAGTGTGATTGATATGCGGCCGGCACCATTAACAGAGTCCAGTCCTAAATGTTGTTCTATAAACAGCGCGTAACCCAAAGCGCTGTTTATAAAATAACATTCCACACTCAGGACCGGATTAACCACTAGGCCAAGTAGGCACGTGCCTAGGGCCTAAAATGGTTAGGGGGGCCCACTGAAGGAGACCACTCAAAAAAAAAATTTTCAGATGGTCACAGCCTGGCCCCCCCACAGCGATCAGCAACACCGCCCGCCCCCTCTATTGGCAAAATAGGGCCGGTGACTGCTTTCTACCGCCGCTGCCGAAGCCTGTAAATAACTTTAACACACATCGCAGGGCTCTAACAGTGCGCGTGACGCTACCGGCTTCCCTCCTCCCTCCTCCTCCATCAACCAAATAAGTTATGCCATGAGGGGGGAGGAAGGAGGAAGGAAGCCGTCGGCAGCACGCTCACTTTTAGAGCCCCGTGCTGTGTGTTAAAGTTATTTACAGGCTTCAGCAGCGGCGGGAGAAAGCAGTCGCCGGCCCTGTTTTGCCGATCGAGGGGGGGCCCTGTTTCTCCGATCGAGGGGGGGCCCAGTGTTGCCGATCGCTGCAGGTGGGGGGGACGGGCTTCGGCAGAGGCAGGAGAAAGCAGTAAATGAGTGGAAGTCACAGGCCTGGGGAGGGGAAGATGGAAGGGCAGTAGAAATACGTTATATTGGAGCAGGGGATGAGAGGGAAAGAGAGAAGGGGAAATGTTGGACAAGGGCAGGAGGGGTGCTAGATCATAGGGTGACAGGGGGGAGAGAACAACAGGAAAGAGAGTGGAAGCAATCTTTGACCCTGAGGAGGAGGAAGAGAGAGGTGGTGAGATGATTAATCTTGGGGAGAGGGACAGAAGGGAATAGAGATGGGATAGTAAGATAGTGAAGGAAAAAGGACAGGGAGATGTCAGGAGAGGAGATGCTGGGCTACAAGAATGGAGGGAGGGGATATGCTGGAAATTGTGAAATTATGGGACCAACCAAGGGACAGGGGTAGCTAGGACATGAATGAGTGGAAGATAACCTCTAGCCCCTCACCGCTGCTGCTTTCCCACATGCGCCTAACACAGAAGGCACAAGTTCTTCCCACTTCCATCATCTGCCCTCTTCTCTCCCTCCCTCCACCCCAGGCAATTCACTGAGGGGGACAGGATAACTGATGGAATTGCCTGAAGTGGAGAGAGAGAGAGAGAGAAGGGGACAGATGATGGAAGCGGGGAGAACTTGTGCCATCAGCTTCAGGCGCATATGGGAAAACAACAGCAGTGGTGAGGAGGTGAGGGGCCTTCACCTCCTCACCACTGCTGCTGCTTTCCCATATGCTGAATGGGGGGGAAGAAGATAGAGTTAGTGAGATAGAGGAGGGATGAAGGAAAGGGGTGGCAAGCTGTGAGTAGACACAGTGAAAAGAGGGGAAACTGAGGACTGAATAGTAAGAAATAATTTAATTTAGATGGAGGCAGGAAATAGAGAAGGAAGAACAGAGAAGAAAAGGGAAGAGAGAAGAGAATTCCCAGAAACGGGGGAGACATATATCAGATCTGAGTGGAGGAAATGAGAAGAGAGAGACACTAAAAGCCACAGGGGGGAGAGAAGGAGAGATGGAATGAGAGAGATGTCAGACCATGGGTGGGGGGAATAGAGGGAAGATGATGGATGCTAGACCAAAGAGGGGTGGGGGAGCAGAAGGAGAGATGGCAGAGGGAGGTAGAGATTTTCTGGAAAGGGCAGACACTGGATAGAAGGAAGCGAATGCAAGAAGATGAGGAAAACAGAAACCACATGACAGAGGTAGAAAAAAAATTATATTTTTTATTGTATTGCTTTAGGATAAAGTAATATTTTAGCTGTGTTGATAAATGTTTAGAAATAGAAATGGTGATCCTTTTATTGGACTAATTTTAATATATTTATGGCTAACTTTCAGAGACCAAATTCTCCTTCCTCAGGTCAGGACAGGATACTGTAACAGTAGTATACTTTACTGACCTAAGGAAAGAGGGTTTGACCTCTGAAAGCTAATTAAAAAATGTATTAGTCCAATAAAATTGTATATTATTTTCTGTTTTTTGTTTTATTTGTTAATTTGTAAAGTGATTTGTTATTTCTCTTTTTTTCAAATTTACATCTGCTATCTTTATATTTTGTTCAGTATTGGTGGATATGCACCACTGTTTCTTCACCCCTAAATTGTACCATTCCTTCAGTTTATAACATAAGGCAGCATGCTGAATGCTTTGCACTGCTCCGATGGTCACAGAATTCCTATGATCGTCAGAACAGCACAGAACATTCAGCCCGCCAGCCAGCGCTAAAAACCTCTTCCATGCTTTTGTAAAAAGGGGGTAGGGAGTTTAGTTTGTGATTACTTATTCCATACTGGGTGAGGGTGGTTCTCTATTTTGTGTGTATGAAAAACATGGTTTTCTGTTAGCGTTGACCAGTCTTGTTTGGAGAAATGCATCAGGCATGGCTCCTGGGAGCACCTTGAATATACCTGATTTGAATCTCCTTATTGGCTGCTGATCTTCTTTTGTTCCACGTTGTATTCTTTGGTGGACCACTTGCCTTGTTGTTTTGTTACAAATTAACATACATGGAGTACATGCTAGAGTAGTTACCCATATGTATGTATTTTTATACATACATATGGGTTACAATTAGACGACATAGAGTGAGGCAGCTGAGAGGAGTTGCAAATTTGGTTATTAATATAGACTTATGTTTCGGATAGTATTACTGCTTTACAATGCATTTGAACACTTTTATATATGTATGGAAAGGGTTTAGAGTTAAAGTCCTGGGCAAGTAGGTGGGAAGGGAAGAAAGGGGGGATTTGTTCTGAGATGTTTGGGGGTTGCATAGAAGAAAAACTGTGCACTGCTATGCTAATCTTTGTTTGTTTTGAATTTAAAAAAAAAAAAAAAATACAAGTGGAAATAAAGAAGTAAATAAGAAAACAGATAAATAGGGGCGGGGCAAGGGTGGGGTGGGACAGGGGTGGGGCATGGGCGGGGCCGGGCCGGGGGGGGGGCAGCGTTCTTGGGTGCCTAGGGGCCCTCGAAGAATTAATCCAGCCCTGTCTACACTGACTTTTTTCGGCACTGATATTTTGGCCCTATTTATAGATTCCTCTCCTTGCTTGTTAAGGGGTAGATATTGCAAAGGACTTTTTAAATTCACAAGGAAATTGAAAATTATAGATTATTTTTCTACGCAAATGTCTGGTAGCATGGTATGACTCATATTCCAGGAGCGCTGCTTTACTCACGTTACCCCTCTCCTAAAGTCACTTCATTGGCTTCCCATCCGTTTCAGACTACAATTCAAACTCCTCTTACTGACCTACAAATGCACTTACTCAGCTGCCCCTCACTGTCTCTCTTCACTTATCTCCCCCTATGATTCCCCACCCCCACAAGCTCCACTCAGCTGGTAAGGCCCTTCTCTTTGGCTGCCAAATCCAGATTCCGTCCCAACTACCTTATGCTTGGAACAAGCTATCTGAATCTCTACGGCAGGCTCCGTCTCTGGCAGTGTTCAAGGCCTATTTAAAAGCCCTCCTCTTTGAGAGTGCTTTGAACAGCTAATTCCTCTAACCTTAGGTACTGCATCCCCTACCCTCTATGTCATGTCTGTCTGTCCAAGATTGTAAGCTCTTCTGAGCAGGGACTGTCTATAAATGTCAAAATGTACAGCTCTGCATACGCCTTTCAGCGCTATTTAAGTGATAAGTAGTAGTAGTTAGCAAGTGAAACCCTCCATTTTACCTTTTCATTCAAAGCTTGATCCTTAAATCCATCAAATTGGAACAACAAAAAAACCAGGATATCAGTCTCAGTAAATGAGATAAAAATGTCTTGAATCTTGAATCACTTAGGAAGGATGACCAGTCATTATCAAACCAGCTTACCAGAGGTAAGGTAGTTGTAGTTAGGAATAAGAATGACTAGATCTCAGAAATTAATAGACAATTTGAATGATATAACCTTTTACAAGAAATTAAAAACGGGCCCTATTTCCATTATCCAGAAAGAAATCTCCTATTTACTTCAAATGTGCATTTTTTTCCCCCTAGATTTATGTTTTCTAATTTTCTTGTTTGATAAAAAAAAGAAATCTCCTTTTTGCTTTGCACAGATAAGGCAAGTGGCTTCCTCACAGAAAAGGAGATTGATTTCCTCACAGTACTTCATCCAGTTACACATACTATTTATATCTTACCTACAATGCACAATTGATTTCTCAAATGGTTGGAGCAATCCATGTGAGGTACCTCAGGGTTCCACTCTATCGCTGATACTGTTTAATGTCTTCCTGAGTTCTTTGGGGCTGGAATTTTGAGAAGAATGGCTTTATAACATATACAGTGATGTGAAAAAATTAGGACACCCCATGAAATATTCCGTTCTTTCTTAAGAAATGTTCACATATCGATGTCAAATCTTTTTTTTCTTAAATTTATCTCTGGAAAAGAAAGTGATGTCATTGCGGGTAAACAACAAAAACTTTCCTTGATTTACTTATGAAACAAAATATATCCACAAAAATGTATTGTAACTGAGGAATAAATTAGGACACCGTACACACATGAAATCAGTGCCAGGTACATGATATCACGGCTTCCATGTGGAAGTATTGATATTTCATGAGACTAGGGGCTTCTTTTACTAAGGTGCGCTAGCGGTTTTACCGCGCTACACACTAACGCCTCCATAGAGCTTGCGTTAGTATTTTTCATGTAGCGCAGGGTTAGCGTGCGCTAAAAACTCTAGCGTACCTTAGTAAAAGAAGCCCTAGGAGTGGAAATGTCCTAAAAAATGGTGGACACAATTTGATTATAAAATATGCTTTTTATTTATCCCCAAAATGGCTCAAAAACTCAATGAATGACTCGACATGTACATGTTTCGGCCAAATAGGCCTGCCTCAGGAGTCTGGTGAGTCTTCAAGCACAAAGATATATTAATCCAAGTGCTTGATGCATGGATGCTGATATACAGCTGCTAGTAAGATTGTCCTGGCTCCAGAGCTTGTCGTTCTGCAACGTTTGCATTTGATTACTAGCATTCAATAAAGTATGGAGCCCATTGACTGCATTTGTTAACAAACAATAAGGATATTGTATTTGGTGTTTTTCTTTCTCAGATATCCTTACACATCCAGGGTGGGGGGGAGGGGAGGGAGGAATATTTTGAGGGGTTAAATATATGAGTATATTATTGTAATAATAAAAATATGATTTAATGTAGTAATAATTGGATGATAGGGGAGACAATGGTTGTTTCATTTATATTTTGTGTATTAAGGTGCATTTTATTCAAACTTTTAATGTTATATTATCTGTAATGCATTGCTAATGGCTGAAAATTCAATAAAGTTAAAATATATATATATATCTTTGTGCTTGAAGACTCATCAGACTCCTGAGGCAGGCCTGTTTGGCCAAAACATGTAAATGTCGAGTCATTCATTGAGTTTTTGAGCCATTTTTAGGATAAATAAAAAGCATATTTTATAATTATATTGTGTCCCCCATTTTTTTAGAACATTTTCATTCCTAGTCTCACATCTTTTAGTTTGTGGATTTGTTTCTCCTGTTTTACATCCAGTATTGATATTTCCACATGGAAGCTGCCAGGATTGTGCTATAAAATGACTCCACATACAGGCAAGTCACAGGTACTTTTGCATGTCCTTATACATATTTTACAAAAGACTCCACATTTAGCATAGCCTTTTCAAAATCCTTGACGTGGACATCTCAGTTCTGACCTCAGCATTCTGTGTAAAATGGGTCTTCACATTGCTTTGGAAGCAGATTTTGTTTTCGCTGTGAGCGTTCACTAAACTTACGTTCTCATGCTGTATTCAAATGCAGCCCAAATAAATGGTCTTTTGTTTTGTTTTATTCACTCTTTGTTTCCATTTGCTTTTTTTTCTAGACAAGAAGTATCTGAGAAAAAAGCATGATTAAATTTGTTTCTGCTCTGAACAGCTGAGGTCCAGTAATGAATTGACTTTGACCACCTGACAGTATGATAGGTGACCTGCTGTTTTGCCACCTGATTGTCATTTGAAGTCAGAGAAACATGAGAGCTGACAGAGTTGCACTACAACCGAGATAAATATGGCACTTTATTGAGAATGAGGTGAACTCATTTTCATACTGACATTACCTCAGTTGAGTGTTCCAGATTATATTTCTGACACTGCACATATCAAGCTGTTTGAAACATAATTACAGAAATCTGATGAGGATGAGAAGCGTAATCATGAAACTAAGCGTGAAAAGATTTATTATTTTCATTTTTTAAATTGACAAATGCTGAGAACATTTGTTTCTAGAAAACCTTTCCTTTTGATGTACTGTCTCTGAAGTATGTCATGGCATATTAGAATAAACCAATCACAGACCTTTGCAAAAATATATTTTGTTGAAAAGTCTCAACAAAAAACTAACTGGGTGATTTTCAGCTGGCGCTGGGCAGCGCGTTGTCCACCTGATTCTGGTGCTCATCCTGAATATTCAATTCTGGAATGTTTCCATTGATAAGCATTGAATATTTAGGGTTACTTTGGCCAACTCTAACTTAACTGGCTAAGTGAATATTCAGCGCTGGCCAGCTAAGTTAGAAACATGACGGCAGATAAAGGCCAAATGGCCCATCTAGTGTGCCCATCCACAGTAACCATTATCTCTTTCTTTCTCTGAGAGATCCCACATGTCTATCCCCAGTCTCTGTTTCGACCACCTCTTCCGGGAGACTGTTCCACGCATCTAACACCCTTTCTGTAAAAAAAAGTATTTCCTCAGATTACTCCGGAGCCTATCACCGCTTAACTTCATCCTATGCCCTCTCATTGCAGAGTTTCCTTTCAAATGAAAGAGACTCGACTCATGCACATTTACATTCTGTAGGTATTTAAATGTCTCTATCATATCTCCCCTATCCTGCCTTTCCTCCAAAGTATACAGATTGAGATCTTTAAGTCTGTCCCCATACGCCTTATCATAAAGACCACACACCATTTTAGTAGCCTTCCTCTGGACCAACTCCATCCTTTTTATATCTTTTTGAAGGTGCGGCCTCAAGAATTGTACACCATATTCTAAATGAGGTCTCACCAGAGTCTTATACAGATGTATCAATACCTCCTTTTTCCTTCTGGCCATACCTCTCCCTATACAACCTAGCATCCTTCTAGCTTTCGCTGTCAGCTTTTCAATCTCTTTGGCCACCTTAAGATCATCATATACAATCACACCCAAGTCCCACTCTTCTGTCGTGCACATAAGTTTTTCACCCCCTAAACTATACTGTTCCCTCGGGTTTTTGCAGCCCAAATGCATGACCTTGCATTTCTTAGCATTAAATTTTAGCTGCCAAATTTCAGACCATTCTTCAAGCTTCGCCAGGTCTTTCTTCATGTTATTCACACCATCCGGCATGTCTACTCTATTGCAGATTTTGGCATCATCCGCAAAGAGGCAAATCTTACCCGACAACCCTTCAGCAATATCAAAAAGAACAGGCCCAAGAACAGAACCTTGAGGCACACCACTGGTAACATCCCTTTCCTCAGAACGATCTCCATTGAACACTACCCTCTGTCGTCTTCCTGACCCAGCCCGTCACTTAGGGACCCATCCCTAGGACATTCAGTTTATTTATTAGGCGTCTGTGTGGAACACTGTCAAGGGCTTTGCTAAAATCTAAATACACCTCATCTAGCGCACATCCTCTATCCAATTCCCTGGTCACCCAGTCAAAGAAATTGATCGGATTTGTCTGACAAGACCTACCTCTAGTGAATCCATATTGCCTCTGGTCCTGTAATCCACAGGGTTCCAGGAACTTGATCATCCTCTGTTTTAAAAGCATTTCCATTAATTTGCTTACCATAGAAATCAGACTTACCAGCCTGTAATTCCCTACTTCTTCCTTACTTCCACTTTTGTGGAAAGGGACCACTTCCACCCTTCTCCAGTCCTCCGGTACCATTCCTGACTCTAGAGACTCGTTGAAAAGGTCAGTCAGCGGAGCTACCAGAACTTCCCTAAGTTCCTTCAGCACCCTCAGATGTACACCAACCGGCCCCATCGCTTTGTCTACCTTTATTTTAGCTAGCTCCTCATGAACACAACCTTCTAAAAATCAATCAGGGTCTATTACTCTTCCATCCCTATTCATGTTTGTCCTCTCTGTGGTCCCACTCCTGGCACTTCAGCTGTGAACACAGAACAGAAATATTTGTTAAGCAATTCGGCCTTTTCTTTTTTTTTTTTTATTTATAATTTTGAATACTTTACAATATCCAACAATTCAAAAGAAAAAAGGAAATCACATAAAACAATATATAATCAAATCATACATACAAATCTCCTTTCAAGCCCACATTAATGGGGAGTATATCTTGCTATTTCTAATAAAATAAAGTTCAAGAAATATAAAGGATAATGATTCTTGGTTCATATTTAATGAACCCTGAGTCATTCCTTAAACTGGAATACTATCATATTAATTCTCCTCATATTTCTCAGTAAAATGAAACAAATCTCATTTCTATTTCTTTTCTCTTGCAATTAAGAATTGTTGTAGTTGTATTGGATCCCAAAAAGAATATTCGATATCTTGTAGTTTAATCATACATTTACAGGGAAATTTCAGGTAAAAGGATGCATCCAGTGCCAACACTCTATCCTTCAATTTCAAAAATTTTTTCCTCCTCAACTGTGTGGTTCTGGATACATCCGGAAAAATTCTGACCAAATCCCCACAAAATTTCGTTAACCTATTTTTGAAATAAAGTCTCATTATCAACATTTTATCCATCTCGCTCATGCATGTTATTACCAGGGTGGACTGAGTCTGAATCACATCCTGTGTATCTTCTAGAAATTCAGTCAAATTTACCTCTGGTGTGGTCAGATGGTCCACCTCCTGGGCAGATTCAAGTTTTTTTGGAGGAATATAATAATAATTATTTATTGGAAAATTCTCTGCAATGGTCATTCCCAGTACTTAAAGAACTTCCTTAATAAAATCTCAGGTGACAATAAATGAGTTACTGGAAAATTGACCAAGCGTAGATTTTTCACTCTATTCATGTTCTCCATAGATTCAATTTTAGAATGTATTACTGTTGAATCTTTAACAGCTGATACAGAGACAGCTTGCAAATTATTACATTGATTTTCTACCACATTTAGTCGTTTATCCAAACAACCTAAGTTAGCATCTTCGGTCTTTTCTTTATCAGCTTCTACATATTCCTCCCCTTCACTTTGAGTCTCACAATGACACTTTTGCACTTCTTCTTTTCACTAATATATCTAAAAAAAGGTCTTGTCTCCCCATTTTACCATGTCAGCTATTTTTTCTTCCATTTGCATCTTTGTTTCCTGACTACATGACTAGCCTCTCTTAACTTTTCCAGATATTTTTGCCTGTCTTCCTCTTTCTGCAATCTCTTGTAGTTTCTGAAAGCTAACCTCTTATTCCTTACCTTCTCAGCTACTACTTTTACTTACTTGCCTAACAAAAAGGTTTGTCGCTCTTTTCAGTTTTGCCCACCGCATTTCCACTTCTTCCAGATGTTCCCACCCAGACAACAATTCCTTGACGTAAACCCCCGTACGAACAAAGTTAGTTTTTTTTAACTTCTAGAACCTTTGCTTTTCAATGAGCCCTATCTATACCCATCTTAATATTAAACCATACCATGCAATGATCACTGGATGCCAGATGATCACCCACTGTAACATCAGAAACACTTTCCCTGTTTGTAAGCAGTAAGTCCAGTATGACCCCATCCCGTGTGGGTTGCATTACCAACTGCTGGAACAGTTCTCTTTGTAGGGAATTCAGAATCCCCCTACTTTTAGAAGACCCTGCAATAGGGATATCTCAATCAACATCCGGCATGTTAAAATCACCTATTAGCAAGACTTCCCCATTTTTAGAGATATTCTGAATATCTGCTATTAAATCTCTATCTACTTCTTCCATCTGTGAAAGAGGCCTGTATATCATACCAATGTAAATATATTCACCATTCCCTCTTTCCAAATTGATCCACAGTGCCTCTTCCTTGCCCTGCAGATCCTGAAATTGTGTGGCTTTAATATGATCTTTAACATATAATGATACTCCCCCTCCTTTTCTTCCTACCCTGTCTTTCCTGAACAGATTATAGCCCGGTATAACTACATCCCAGTCATGGTTCTCTGTGTACCACGTCTCCGTGATCGCCATTATATCCAACTCCTCTTCTTCCATCACAGCTTCTAGATCCAGAATCTTGTTTCCCATACTTCGAGCATTAGTATATACTGCTTTCCAGACATTGCCCCCTTTTCCTATCCGTGTAGAGCAGGGATCTCAAAGTCCCTCTTCGAGGGTCGCAATCCAGTCGGGTTTTCAGGACTTCCCCAATGAATATGCATGAGATCTATGTGCATGCACTGCTTTCAATGCATATTCATTGGGGAAATCCTGAAAACCCGACTGGATTGCGGCCCTCGAGGAGGAACTTTGAGACCCCTGGTGTAGAGGTATTCAGTGATTTACTTACCTGAGGGCTTATACTCACCAGGGAGCTTTGATCACCCTGCCCCATCACTTCTAGTTTAAAGCCCTCTTCAGTAGATTAGCCAAAGATAGGATTGTTATTTATACAATCTGATTTGGCCTCTAAACTGCCAAACTTAGCCGACTAGCACTGAATATTCATGGCTAGCCGGCTAAGTCGCATGACATAGCCAGTTAGCAGCTACATCCACAAAGAAGCCAAAAGCATGCCAGGATTTAAAGCACACAAGGATAGACTCACTCTACTGCTTGGAAGGAATATTAATGGGTTCAAGCTGAAACCCTTATTAATTTACCATTCTGAAAATCCACGTGCATTTAAGAATGTGAACAAGCACACTTTGCCAGTTTATTATAGATCAAGCCGTAATGCCTGGATGAACCAGACTTTATTTGAGGATTGGTACAGTAATTGTTTTATTCCTCAAGTGTATGAGTACTGTTTGGAGAAAGGAATCCCCTTCAAAATTTTACTGTTGCTTGATAATGCGCCTGGACATCCACATCACATAGCTGATCTCTATCCCAATGTGAAAGCGCTATTTTTGCCCCCGAACACTACACCACTTATTCAACCGATGGACCAAGGGGCGACTGCTACTTTGAAGGCAAACTATCTCAGAACCACTTTCGCCCAAACCATAGCTGCTATAGATGCCGACCCTACAGCTTGGGACTCAGTGACTGAAAAGTGTATGAATGGTGTATGGAAGAAATGTGTTAAGCGCTATGTGAATACCTTTGCTGGATTTAACAGCGAACAAGAACTTGAGATTCATGAAGAAATAGTGAAACTGTCAAAAGACCTTTCATTGGAATGTGAAATGGAAGATGTTGAGGAGTTGCTAGACCGGGAATCAGGGGAACTTCCGAATGCTGAGCTGATAGAATTAGAAGAAGAAAGAGTGGCGGAAGAAAAATAAGAGATTAAGAGAAAGACCAAGAGGATGAGGCACCACAACAAATGTACACCACAAAGGGATTGTCAGAATGTTTATCTCTACTGAATAAACTCCTTGCCCATTTTGAAGACATGGACCCAAACATTGAACGATTTGCGAGGATTGAACAGATGGCACGCGACACATTTCATCCTTATTGCGAAATTTATGAAGAGGAAAAAAAGCAAACAATTCATACGAAGCTCACTATGTTTATGAAAAGAGCAACTCCACCCATCACTGGGTCAGCAGCCTCGCCTGATGAAGGAGATATTGACAATCCGCAGCCAAGCACAAGTGGTGCCATGAATTAAATGAACTTTACTGTACTGTATTTCTTATTTTTGTCTGTTTTTCCACAATTGTATTGTTGTTTGACTTAGAAAGAAAAAAAATGTTATCAACAGATTGCTCTGTGATGATTAAAATGATTAAAATATCATTACCCAGACTAATATTCTTGCCTTAATTTAACATAGGCCGACTTGCATCCGGATCAACTTACGACCTATCAGTCGGAATCAATTGCGGTCGTAAGTCGACGAGTACCTGTATTAGCAAATGTTTAGGGAATGTTGTTCAACTCTCTGTTAAGATTGAGGTGCAGGTTCTCTCTCATGCTGTATCCTTGGGCAACTTGACCAAAAGGGTATAGACTTTAGAATCATTTCTGAGGAAGGACATAATGGTGATTCAATGGAATTTGGATATGGTTGAGAATAACCTGAGGCATTTTAATTTGATATTTGTCAATTTTCCTGGAGTCCTATAGAGCGGATTTCTTTGACTAGCAGGACTTTGACATTCTCACCAGCAAAAGTTAAATACCTAATGTAGGGAGGAGGAAGAGGAAATGCATCCCCCCCTTCTACTCCTGTGCTCCCCCATGCCCTAATTAATCACAAGATTAAAATGTTTAATCACGTGATTAATCGCAATTAAAATTTTTTATCAAAATGCAGTCCTAATAATTTTATATATGCACTTGCACCAAAAATCTCCTAAACTGGCAATTAGATACCAGCACAGTGCAGATTGCCTGAGTGCTATTTGAAAAATGACCTCTTGATTAACAAATCTATGCCAGTTGCAGACATTTTCAAGTCATCAGTGCCACCAGGGGGAGACTTTTCCCATGTTTTTTGCAGAGCAGGTTTAAATGTAAACAGCAGGTAGTTGCCCCGGGGAAATTTAATTGCCATCCTAACAGCTAGGGTTGACAAGCAAGTTCCTGTTGTCCCTCTAGTGAACATAATTAAGTCCAGTTTAATATTAACCCATCTTAACAGAGTAAAAGGGGGAAATAGAGCTTTATTTGGAGGGAACTACAGGTACCAGAAGACACTTGGGGGGGGGGGGAGGTTCAGCCTTGTTATGAAGCAGCCTTGGGGAGATGCTAAATGGACAAGAGTTTCCCAGATGGTGGTAATTAATAGCTAGGCAAACAGGCAGAAAGGGGTTTAAATGATTAGCCTAGAGGGACAGAGAGGAAGGAAGCCCAGAGAGAAGGAGAAGCCTATGGTGGGGACATGCAAGGTGCCAAGCTGAGTGGGACCTGCTAGCCTGGAATTGATATTGACCTGAGCCTTAAGCCTAGCCGTCTTGCTCCCAGGTATTATGAAGACATGTTTTGGCAACAGGATTAAAGACAATGTTTGCAAAGGAAATCTCTGAGAATTATGTTTGAATTTTGAGCTAAGTTGGCCAGACTAGAGGAAATGAACTCCAGCCCAGGTTTTATGTTGGAGAAATCTTTTTCCTTCGGACTAAGAAAACTCTCTATTTGAACGTTTGTTTTGAAGGCTTATTGCCCAAAGAAAGGGGAAGGGCAGTGGTTGGAGCAATGACACGGTGACAAAATTCATCACCATCCCCGCAGATAACCGTCAGAAACCATCTCCGTGTCATTCTTTAAGGAAAGAGGGAAGAATCAGAGCATGAATGGGCCCAGCCACTGACCCTCAAGCCTTGCATTGAACAATGCTTGTGTAGAAGGACTGAGGTTGAGATAGACACTAAAGAATGACACAGGATTTTTTCTTGCGGTTATCCGTGGGGACAGGAATGGTGATGAATTTTGTCACCGTGTCTTTCTCTACGAACAGCTTTCATTAAGCAATGTGTTGAGTCACAAGAACCAGGAGGTATAGCTGCTTAAGACTGGGGTTGTTTTTCTGTGCTCCAACCTCTAGTCCATTAACCTGCCGGGATGAAGGGAAAGGCAAAGGGAACTCTGTTGAAGAAATGATATACTGGACTGAACCCTGTTTGGAACTCTTAAAGAACAGCTTCGGCTTGGTTTACAAACTACTGTATATACTCAAATATAAATAGGATTTTTTATTCTGAGGTAGGCACTGGGAAATTAGGCCAGGTAAAACTTGGCCCAATATACCAGTGTCTACCTCTAGGATACCTAGCAAAGCCTCAGCTTTCTTCAATAATTTTTTCAGCCTCTCTGTCCAGATTTCATTCATTCTTACTATTCAGTCCTGAATTGCCCTCTTTTTATTGTGCCTACCTATAAAATTTCAATTTCTTTCCCTTACCCTGGCCCTTCATTCCTCTTCCTCTTATTCCTCAGTCTTTCGCTTACTTTATCATCTCCCCTCTTCCATCATCTCCTTTTTCTCACCATCCCCTTTTCATCCAGAATCTCCCCTCTTTCCCCACCTTCCATCCAGCATCTCCTCTCCTGCCTTCTATCTAGCATCTCCTTTTGCCATCTTCTCATTCTTCCATCCAGTATCATTCCCTGTCTCTCTCTCTTCCCCCACCCCACCCTCACAATTCTAGCCTATCTACTCCAGCATCTTGTACTCCCTCCCAAGCACCTCTTCTGATACTACTTTTCAGCACTAGCAGTGGCATTAGAAAGAAAACAGTCACAGAACTACAACTTTTTTGCAAGAGGCTGCTGGCTCTGTCAGTCCTGCCCCCTCTGAAACAAGAAGTTAACATCAGAGGGGGCAGGACCAGCAGAGACTACAGCTATATGGCTGTAGTCTTTGCTGCTATTTTCTACTCTCTTGCTGCTGTTTCTGGTCTGGAAAAGCAGGTGGCAGCAGGAAGGAAGTGGGGAAGTTCATGGTTGAGGCTGGGGAAACCTAGCTTCCCTAAGCCTCATATACTACCAGATGCCTAAAAGGGGAAATGTTATATTTTAATATTTGTTTTGTATAATGTGTGGGAGGCTATACAGTTAGAAGTGTGACTGAGAAAGGCCCTTAGAAACTGATTCAGAGTGAGGTTGCAGACTGGCTGAAACCTGCAGTGACTGCCAACACAGACTGACAGTGGCAAGAAAGACAAAGGCTATAGTAGCTTTTAGGTGAACTGGCATAGCCTATCTGCTTCGTGTGGTGGAACAGAAGAAGGGGTTGAGCTGCTGGAAGATGTGGCGAATGACAGTTTTATAAAGTCAGAACCTTCTACCTTAATTTCACATTGTAGATTTAAGTCAGAACTTGCCCCGCCCCTGCTTCAGGGAATTTCATGATTGTGTATTTTTATTAATTATGCACAGCTTTCAGCGGGCACATAATTATAAATGCCGTAGGGTGTAGCTGTAGATGTTTCTGTTATTTTATATTTGAAGGATTCTATGGGCTAGATTCACTAAAGTCAGCGATCATCAGTTAACTGTTAACCAACCCGATTCACTAAACGGCCCACCACGTGATCCAGCCATGCAAATTAGTAAAACCCCATGCAAAATAGCCAAGCATTTGATTCACTTATATCACATGGCTATTTAGCATCGGGTTTTACCAATCCTGCTGTAGACCTGTCGGTAACATTACAGACAGCGGTCAGCAGAGGAACAGGAGGGACTGACTGAGCACCCCTCTTGCTCCTGACTTAAAGGTACCAGGGAGGAAGGGGGCTGATGAAGGAGGGGGGGCCAATGGAGGGTGACCTCCACTGGCAGGAGGGAGTGGGCATCCCTCCTGCCATATTTAAGTTTGGCGGAGGGGGGGAGCGTCGTGTGGCAGGAGGGAGTGGGCATCCCTCCTGCCATTTTTTTTTTTGTATTTTTTTGGGGGGGGCAGTGGCTTGGGGATGCCGGCACAGTGGAGTTATGGCACTGCACAGGGGAAGGGGCGCACATCCTAACAGCAGTGACAGGAGGCTGCTTTTCCTATCATTGCTGTTAGGGCTGTGTGCATGTTTCAATCACTCACTGGGCGATTGAATCGGTTGCATTTGCATGCAAACTTGATAGTGAATGAATCGCTATTGGAAAATTGGCCAAAAGTGATTGAGTCGCTATCTTTAGTGAATCTAGCCCTTTGTAAGTATTAAAAAAAACCAAAAAAACCATATCGTTTGTAAATATAAGCCATTTTGAGGTTAACAGTGTTTCACATGCAAAAATAGCCTTTTATTAAAATTTCCTGCATGCCCCCAACAGTTGAGATGCTTTGCAGTTGTGTGTTAATTGTGGCTTTTATCATGTGGTAACTGCTAACTTTTGATGCATCTTTAGTAAAATTGGACTTTAACTGTGTATGTGCATTCATTCCTGACCAATCTGTTCACCTTGATTAATATGTTACGATAACAGAATAAAATAAAGAAATGAAAATGATTAACCAAGGTAAATGGGTTCATTGTTTGTTAAAAGCTGCCTCTTTGATTTGGTTTGTGTGTCCTTGATTCAGTTGTTTGCAAGAAAAGTCCCTTGGGAGAAAAGCGTACTAGATTGGTGTAAGGAAGTATAACAAAAGTTATCCCTTAAAGATGTACTGCTGCTAGCTTAAGCACAAAATACAGTACTTCTTTCATAATAGTCATATTGCTAGTCCTGACCATAAATGCCTCAATTTCAAACCCTTAAGGGCATCTATTTACATCATTGAAGTTGTCATCAGCAGTTCAGAGGGATGCATCATTTCATGCCATGAGCTAGTATAAAAACAACCTGTTCGCTGACCTTGCCAATATGGTAAATGGTCCAGAAATGATGAAATAGCTTACTGTAGAAACACAAAGCAATCCAACCATAAACATAGCTAAAGTCACATTCATTACAGTACATTACTCCAACTTAATCTATTTTAGGATTCCACACAGTTTATAACACGAAAGAAGTATTATGAATGTCTGCCTTATTATCTTGTGATTAAAAAGTGTGAAGTCCAGGACATAATTTCAGGGGAGCATATAACCCTTATCAAGCTCTACTCACAGCAAATGAGCACTGACCCTAGAAACACAGAAAACGATGGCAGATAAAATCCATATGGCCTATCCAGTCTGCCAGTCCATACCATCTACTATCCCATACAGCCACAATGTGGGCACCCAGTTTTAGGGAAGGGAGCTGCCAAAATAGATCTACTTAGCCAATAATATGATTGATGACATATCTGCCAAGCGGTATCACCTTGCTCTCCCTGTTATTGATAGCAAATAATAAAGTATCTGAAATGACCTTACATGCCTGAAAGTGACATTTTCAACCTTGCATATACCACCATTCATGAAACTTCTACTGTTGAGTACCTGTCTTTGGTAGCCACCAGTCCAAGCATGTGTCCTCAAATTGAGCGTCTGGAAGAAATCCATTAGTCCCTCGGTGAGAGCTATAAGGGAGCACAGAAGGTCCCTTTCACCATAGCCATTGCAGATGGTGATAGGTGATGATGTGTGCCCACTGCCATACAATCAGTTCTATTAGGCAGCTGTTTCTGTTACCTAACTCCAAACTTTTCATGTTGTGGCTATGCACTTAATAAGGCAATCTGCATCCTAACCTCACTTCTATAGAATACAACTACCAATGTCTCATGAGAGCTACATATTTCCCTCTATACTATGGGGCTCATAATCAAAAAATAAAAACATCCAAAAAAGTCATAGGTCAGCACTTGGACGTCCTAATCACCAGGAAATCCAAGTGTTAATTTTCAAAGGCATTTTTCTGGACATCTAGTGACTGTGACCAGAGTTCCAAGGGGCATATTGATGGGTGAGTTATAGTGTGCTTTGTGCTTGCTTAACTTGGACATCTTGCGGCGATAATCAAAATTTTCCCAAGACGGCCAGGATAGAACTTAGATACTTCTAAAAAAAGGTCTAGCTTCAAACATCTAACTGCCATAAAGGTATGCAAACTGACCAGATGACCATTGGATACATGAAGGTAAGACATCCCACACACACATCCCCACTGCTTACTAACCCCCTCCCACCCACCAAAAATCTGAATGAAAAAGTACATGCATGTATATAGAACAGCAGCACTTGGTATGGGAAAGCCTAGTAGAACATCACGCAGGTGTCTTAAGTAACCTGGTGGGTGGGGTAGTGAGTGGGTTGAGGAGGATCCAGACCCATAAGGCACTCTAACCACTACATTCATGATGGAAAGTGTGAAGCCACCAAAACCCACCAAAATCCTACTATATTGCTATATAAGTGCCACCTGCAGCCATAAGGGCTATTGGGGTGGTAGACAGGTGGGTATAGTAGGTTTTGGGGAAATTTTGAGGGGCTTACCATAAATTATAAGGGGTTTATGTTGAGATGTACTTCTGGTACTCTTTATGTGAAGTTCAAAGCAATGCCCTCCAAGGTGTCCCACTGCTCTGTTCAAACATTCTCAGACTCTTACTCTGAATTCAAAAGTTGTGACCTCGGAAGTGCAGCTGCTCTGTTGGCATGTCTGTAAGGCCAGTCCATCATTATAATGGCCACTCCTACATCTAAATGGTCTAGATTTGAATGTTTCTGTGGTAAAAAAATGGGGTATAAAGTTAGGCATCCTAAGGGTTGGATACCCTGTCAGCCTAGACATCCAACTAGGTGATTTAAAAAAAAAAAAAAAAAAAATTGGGGGGGGGGGGGGGCGCTAGAGTGCCCGATGGGTTAAGACGCAGTTAGCACGAGCTGTGGTATAAAAAATCGCTGACAACCCGGGAAACCGTCTCAAACGCCGTGATTACATTTATACTGACTTCCTGAGCTCGGCAAAGCATGGCCTCGAGCAAATCCAACAAAAGAAAGAGCGCGGAGCCCTCCACTCTGACTAAAGATGGCTCGGCGAGGATCAAGGAAACAGCTACCGCCGCCATCTTGGATGAGCTCCGCTCGATAAAAGATCTGCTGGTGGACACAAAGCAAGATGTATTAGAGGTAAAGACTGATTTAGCTGCCCTTAAGGCTGATTTTGCGGCAGCCAGATCCAGAATAGATGATATAGATGCTAGAGTTGGAGTGACTGAAAGCGCTATTAAGCAGCTGCACCGGCAATCAGCACGCATTGCCACGCTAGAGCGTGCGCAAGAGGACGCTGACAACTGCGCGAGGAGGAATGGATTTCGACTTCTGGGCCTTGCGGAAGGCCGTGAAGCTTGTGATTTGATGGATTTTCTGGCGGCATTACTGCCACAAATATTGAAAATGAACGACGATATCAAGCTTGAGTTTGAAAGTGCTCATAGGCTTCCATATCCGCCCAACCTACACAGAAAATATCCCAGGCCTATATTGGTGACGATGATGAGGCACCAACAGGTTTTGAAAATAATGCAGCATGCCAAGATGCACGCTCCGATCACATTTGAAGGAGGAAAACTGCTCATCTTACCGGATCTCACTAAAGAAACAGCAAAACGCAGAAAACTCTTGTTATCATACAGACCTCAGCTCAAAACAATGGGAGCACGTTTTGGGATGTTATACCCAGCGCATGTTACTTACAATAATGCAACGAAAGATTACTATCTCCCATCAGACTTGGCTGATTTTATAGAAAGTGTCAAACCCACCTCTATTGATAAAACCTGAGGGCTCTATCAGGACCCTCATAAGCATTGGTAATTGGTCTGCATATGTAAGATTACATATCGAATGCTGTTTTCTTGTACTCTGCATTTGTTTATTCTGTCTAACTCTTTTCAATTCCAGAATACTTCTCCCGGAGTTTCACATGATAAAGGAGCTTGACTTTCTGGGTTTCTTTTTCCTGACAGCCTTTAGACCCACAGTGTTATTTGCTTGGTTTTCAGAGTGTTTTTTGTCATTACAGTTCATGCTGGTATTGCTTTTAATGCTTCCATGGTTAGTTGCCATTTTGTCTTTTTCCTTTTGTACATTATTATCATATCTATCAGTGATGTTACTACACTTTGCTAGTTTTCAATATCTGTGGATGATGACGTTCTTTATTTACCTGCTATGTCTCTAACATGTTTATCATTAAATGTGAAGGGTTTTAACAATCCTGTGAAGAGACGGAAAATCTTAAACTATACTAACCGGTACACACCTGACATAGTGTTCTACCAAGAAACTCATCTGAATAATATAGAAGCATTTAAAATTGCTCCTGCCTGGGCTTTTCCACCTCTGTTTCCACCGTCTATCGATAAGAAAAATGGGGTCATTACGTTGCTCAGACGACGTTCAGATATTAAAATAATCTCCTCTGCTACAGACTCTGAAGGCCGTTGGATTAAACTATCTGTTCTCATAGCAAATAATCCACTTCATATCCTTAATGTCTATGCACCTAATAAGGATTGTCCTTCTTTCTTTACTACATTGGCAGAAGTGATTTCGAGCTTCGGAGATCAACCTTGCATTATTGGTGGTGACTTCAACTTAATTCTTAATCCTGACAAAGATCGTAAGTCTAAATCATCATATAAAAAGTCTAGCTCCTGGTATGCTTTGCAAGATCTGATATGTCAGCTTAAACTTATAGACCCTTGGAGGCTGTTGCATGCAGATGAGCAGGCATTTACATTCTTCTCACCACCACATTCCTCCTACTCAAGAATTGACTTTTATTTGATTAGTCATTCCTTGGTACATAAATTGATATCAGCTGATCTTCATCAAATACTCATTTCGGACCATGCTTCCATATCCTTAGCTCTCACTGATATTACATTATCACAAGCCAAACCTTGTTGGCGTTTCAACTCTACTATGATAACTGACCAATCATTCATTGAGCATGTGCATAAGCATATAGTAGAATTCTTTGAATTTAATAGTGTTGAGCTGACATCTTGGCAGAATACATGGGATGCCTTCAAATCCTACATCAGAGGCATCATCATTTCTTATGCAGCCAAACAGCGTAAGATGAATAGATCTTCATTACAATTACTGCACAACCAGATTGCGGAATTGGAAGTTTCCCACTTAAGAGACCTGACTAATATATCTTTACAAGAAAAGCTGAGAAAACTGAGATATGCATATAATTTGCAACTTAGCACTGAAGCGGCGTCAGAGGTCTTTTTACAGGCTGCACATTATTATGCAACTTTGAATAAAGCTGGACATCAGCTTGTTGACTACTTGAAGATGAAGGCTGAAAGAACTACTATCCCAGCCATTTGCAATTCTGATGGTACCACTTTGTTAACCGCTTCAGACATATGTGATTCATTTCGTACATTTTATAAGAAGCTTTACTCCACGGATACACCGGATGAGTCGGCTATCCTTGGATATCTACAAGATTTGGATGGACCTAAGCTGGACTCAGAAGATATGGAGATACTAAGTCTACCGATACAGTTGGACCATCTTAGGGAAGCCTTATCAGGCATGGCTAAACGTAAGTCACCTGGACCAGATGGTCTCACCGTGGAGTTCTATGTTGCCTTTCAAGACTTCTTGTTGCCTATCTTGTTGCATTATTTCCATTACCTCATTAATACAGGCTCTGCGTCTGGTACCTTTACGGAAGCCATTATTATTGTCCTGTTGAAGCCAGAAAAAGACCCTCTATCAGTTCAAAATTATTGTCCCCTGTCCCTTATTAATGTGGACGCCAAAATCTTTGCAAAAATACTGGCCAATAGACTACAACAAGTTTTGCCTAAAATTATTTCTCCGGATCAAAATGGTTTCATGAAGGGGAGGTTAGCAAGCGATAACACCAGACTCTTCTCTCACATTATTTTGTGTGCTCCTGCACAAATCTCATCGTTTGTGAGTATGGCTTTGGATGCTGAAAAGGCGTTCGACCGTGTGGAATGGTCATATTTATTCCAAGTTCTGAACTGGTTTGGCTTTCCGGAGATTTTTCAACAAATGCTCAGAGTACTCTATTCCAACTCATCTACCAGATTGCGGATAAACAATGTGCTTTCGGCTGCCTTCACTCCAACTAGGGGCACAAGACAGGGCTGTCCGTTGTCACCACTCCTTTTTAACCTGGCTTTGGAGCCTCTCCTTATCAGTATACGTTCTCAACCAACCATTGTGGGACTAGAAATTGATGACCTTCAGATAAAATTATCAGCCTACGCAGATGATATACAACTATATATTACTGTTGAGTCCCTACCGTCTGTTTTAAAATGTATTGAGGCCTACTCCTGTGTGTCAGGTTATAAGCTGAACTCCACTAAGACGGAAGTCATGTCACTCACTGACCAACCCTGCAGTGACATTATTAGTAATCTACATCTCAAATATACTCCTACCAAATTAAAATACTTGGGGGTGTTCTTTGGTACGTCTCTAGAAGAAACAGCTGTGCTTAATATTGATCATATTCTCCAGATAATACGAACGACGACTGCCAGGTGGACACCCTTAAGACTCTCATGGTGGGGCCGGCTTGATTCTATAAAGATGGTTCTAGTTCCTAAAATTACTTATGTGCTAGCGATGCTACCCTTTCTTCTGCCTATTACTGCCTATAAAAGGTTTGAATCCCTTCTGGTTCAATACTTATGGAACAACAAAGTGCCTCGCATAGCATTAAAGAAACTGAAATGTACTAAAGAGAATGGGGGTGTCAATTTTCCTAGCCTTTACGAGTATCATATTGCCTTTTTATGTAGGCAAGGTTCATTATGGCTCTTGGATTCACATACACAATATTGTCCAACCTGGCTCAAACTGGAACATAAGATGTTTAACAAATGTTAACTGAATTATATATCCTTTGCAATTCCGGATGTTTTGATCAAACATAATCAAATCTTAGCTTCCACTAGCGTGGCTCTCCGAGAAGTGGATTCCCATGCTCCATTAAAGTGGATGGATACATTTCATTTGCCACTTTGGAGAAACCCTCACGTGCCGATACAGGGACAATACATTGAGTGGAAATCGTGGTGCAAGCGTGGAATCTGGGCGCTCCATCATCTATTGTCCTCCAATGACTGTACCAAATTTAAGGACTTTGATGATCTATGCTCTTTATTTTCATTGGACTTTTCTCAGCACTTTCAATGGATGCAGCTACGTCACAGTGTTAGTGCTTATCTACAAAAGAACAAGCTTATAGCTGAATCTCCGTCCATACTTACGTGGGCTATAGAACTACTTGGTCAGCCTGGCCAAGCATCTTACTGGTATAAATTTATCCATCGTAAAAAGTTTGTGCCTCCTACAGCTTTGTCTGATATTTGGGCTATGGACATGCAGATAGATCCTGCTTCTTCATCCTGGGGAAAAAATTGGTTAATGTCTTTTAAGGCTTTGAAGTCGTCTGCTATAATGCAAACTGTATTATATCTATATCATAGGGCTTACTGGACACCTGTCAAGTTGGCTAAAATGAATAATACTGTATCTAACAGATGTTGGTCTTGTCTTAAGGAAACAGGTACTTTAAGTCACATGATATTTCAATGTCCTCATTTACAAATGTTTTGGAGTGATATTTGGATGACGATTTGTAAATTGCTACCAATCTCAGATACACTGACTTATGCAATTGTTATCTATGGCTCCTGTGCCTTACAGTTGCCTTTGGACAAGTTTGGAGCTAAGCTACTTAAGGCGTTATTATTGTTAGCGGTCAAAACAATATTAACTTGTTGGAAGGATTTTTATTCCTTAAATCACAATATGTGGTGGAACACTATATGTCTATATTCTAAATATGAACGTGTAGCTACAGAAAAAACTAATACCCTCACACACTTTCGAAATGTTTGGTTACCAGTTCTAGACTACTGCAAAAGTGTTTGATGTACGGTTGTCATTGATATGATGATAAAGCTGGTCTCGGCTATACACTGTAATGACATGTTACCTTATGAATGGTTATCATAAGTTTTGTTATGTTCTGTTCTATGAAAATTAATAAAAACGATTGAACATAAAAAAAAAAAAATTGGGGGGAGGGATGTGTAACGATTCGGCTTTTTTTATAATAATCTCTACACTGCCTCTCTAGGAACGCATCTGGACAATCTGGGCATAACCACCTATAGTTATGCGGATGACATCACCATCCTCATCCCATACGATCATTCTAAACCTACCATGACAGACAAACTTCACCAAACACTTGAAACAGTCACAACCTGGATGAAAAATCACAAACTTAAACTCAACCAAGACAAAACCAAATTCATCCTCCTCGAAAATGACAAGATCCAAACCACAACCAACCTAGATATAAACGCAATCAAATATCCCATCCAAACCACCATAAAACTACTTGGCATGACCATAGACAGATGCTGCACTATGCAACCGCAAATAAATAAAACAATTCAGAAATCATTCGCAGTCATGAGAAATCTGAGACAAGTCCGAAAATTCTTTGAAAGAACACAATTCCAACTTATAGTACAATCCCTAATACTAGGTATATTGGACTACTGTAACATCCTCTTCCTTCCTTGCCCTGCAACTACGATAAGACAACTCCAAACAATCCAAAACACAGCTTTGAGACTCATCTACTCATTGAAAAAACATGACCACATCACTGAAGCCTTCATCAACTCACATTGGCTCCCAATCCAAGAAAGAATCCAATTCAAAATCTACTGCATATTATTTAAAACCCTACACGGAGACAGCCCATCATACCTGAACAATCGCCTCATCCAAGCACCCACTACCAGACACAGAAAAACGCACTCCCCATTCATACCCCCCCCAATCAAGGAAGTAAAAAGAACAAAACTACACGACGGCCTCCTAGCCACTCGAGCCGCAAGGCTGGACAACCAGATCTCCAACCTTCTGATGACCACCCCAGACTATAGGACGTTCAGAAAAGAAATAAAAACCACACTTTTCAAGAAATTCCTGAAGCAGCAATAACACCACGACCTCTTAGTAACTCTAAAACTGACATTTGATCTACCCATTACTGCACTAATAATAACAAAAGAATCTCCACTATGACCACCTATTAACTCTCTTACAAACCACCCCACCCTCAACAACCCGCTAAATGTTCATAAGATCTACAACTTACCTCTCTAGCTAATCATTGTAATTCTGTTTTTTAAATTAACCTTTTGTAATCCGCCTTGAACCGCAAGGTAATGGCGGAATAGAAATCCCTAATGTAATGTAATGTAATATATCTTTATTCATTTTGAAGCCATAAGTAAGTGCAACATATAATGCTATATAATAAAACTCTAGCCGCGCATGTGCATTCTTGCCAGCATGTTCCATGATCCGTATGTCCGTGGCCAGCAAGAGTGCACATGCAAGCTTACAACGGCCCGCACTCACGGTCTGGCTGGCTCCCTAAAGTTTTTCGCAGTGGCGGCTCACCAGCCCCGCCTTCCTCTTCCTCCCAGTCTTAGCCGGGCTCACTCCTCCCCTCTGGCAGCCCTGAGCCTGTTCTCTGTTCCCCGCCAGTCTCCTCCTCCAGCAGCTAATCTACCGTCGCCTCCATCACTGCTCGGCACTCCCAAAATGGCGGGATCGCTGGTGGAGAGCGATGGGCCGGTGAGTGGCGCGGCGGTGGCAATGCAGGTGGAGACTGTCGGCCGCGGTGGCACTTAGCGGCTGTCGGCGGTGGGGTTAGGGAATGCAGGTCGATACTGTCGCTTTTGGCAGCTGCAGAGGATCGTGAGAGGAGCTACCACAGGCACTTTTAAACTTTAAAAAAACCTTCTGCCGCAGCAGGCCAGCCTGCGGGAAGGGAAGGGGGAGCCAAAAAAGAACTGGACATTCATTTGTGTGCTTCGGCCGGCTCTAAAGGCTGGGCCGAGTCAGTGCGGGGAATCGCCATCCTCCAGTCAGCCCAGGCCACCTTATTTCGCTTCAGTTTCACGCGGCGGGTAAGAGCAGCAATGAGGCCCCTCAAACCCCCCCCCCCCCACATCGAAGGAAAGTAAAACAAAAAAAATAATAATAATAATAGACACCATTTTGGAGTGGTCTTTAGCGGGCCCCCGGCACGTGCCTAAACCCATTACCTGAAGTTTTGCATTGCTGTGTTTTGGAGTATGTCTCCTGGCTTTATTAGGGTTATGATATGACTCCAGAAAAAGGAGGATGGATTGAGACATCCAGGTTTTACTTCCATTGCTTTCAATGGAAGTAAAACCTAGATGTTTCAATCCTTCCTTTTTTCATTTTTTCTGAAGCCATATGATAACCCTAGGGTGGTGGGGGAAAATGCTGCTACTGCTTCACAGGGACCTGGAGGGGAAGGGAAATAACACTGCTGCTTCTGCAAAGGAAAGTGGGGGGGGGGAGAGAAGGGAATGGGGGGTAGTGGGGGAAAATGCTGCTACTGCTTCACAGGGACCTGGAGGGGAAGGGAAATAATGCTGCTGCTTCTGCAAAGGAAAGTGGGGGGGGTAGAGAAGGGAATGGGGGTAGTGGGGGAAAATGCTGCTACTGCTTCACAGGGACCTTGAGGGGAAGGGAAATAACACTGCTGCTTCTGCAAAGGAAAGTGGGGGGGGGAAGGAGGGAAATGTGGCTGCATAGGGAAATGGGGTGAACATGCTGTTGCACAGGGAAAAGGAGGGAAATAATGACAGACAGACAGAGGGAGGGAGATAGAAAGAAAGGAAGAAAGACACAGTGGCAGGGAGAGGGAAAGACAGACAGACAGAGAAAGGGGGCCAGGGAGAGAGAGAGACACAGCGGGAGGGAGAGAGACAGAAAGACAGACAGACATATTCTAGCGCCCGTTAATGTAACGGGCTTACAGACTAGTATAATCATATTACACTATAAAAGCACTTAAATACAATTAAAATTGTAATCTATGACAAATAGATATATCACCCCCCCCCCCATAATTATATTCAAAAAGTACACTCAAATTAAGAAATTAAAAATATGTTCCAACCCACCCTGGACGTGTATGACCAAAGAGCAAAATCAACAATTACTCTTTGTAAAACTATGTCAGTGGCTCCCAAATCTTCAGAAACTTTTTGTAAAGTCCCTATTGTAAAGCCATAATATGTTCCATTTTAAAAACATGACAGAGAGACTCCCACCAAAAGGTATAGTTCAATCTATCCCAGTTTTTCCAATTCCTTAAAATAAGATGTATATCAACCACTGTCATAATAAAGAGAAGTTTATTATTGTGAGATATTTGGCTTTTAGCTCTCATCATAGTGCCAAATAGCACAGTGTCATATGTTAGTGCCACTGGATTTTCCATTACTTTGTTTCCCTGATCCCAAATGGATCTCCAAAATTGATGTATCAAGGGACAATAATATAATAAATGATCCAATGTCCCAGGTTCAAGATAGCAGTGCCAGCATCTATTTAAACTTGGAACTATCTAATTTCTGTAATCTAACCGGAGTCCAACACGCTCTATGTAAAAAGAAAAACCACTTTTGTCTCATAGATGCAGACACCGTACAATCTCATCCATGGACGTTGGGATGTCTAGCAATTCTGCTTTCAAAAATGGACATTTCTGTACTTCTAACTTTGAGCATTTAGTGGGAAATGTTCAAGTCAGACTTGAATTTAACAATTAACTTAAAAATACCTTGATCACCACTGTATAAAACTCACAATTAATATAAGAGTACAAGTGTGGCATTCTGAGGAACTTGTTATCAGAAGACTCTGAGTTTTATACAGTGGTGATCAAGGTACTTTTAAGTTAATTGTTAAATTGGAGTTTTGTGTACACTGTAGGACTGGGAATTTTCAGTATCATGACACATGTACAATCATCTACAAGTCAGACTTGGACATCTTTTTTGAAAATCGCCCTCTATGTCTATAACATGATCAGATTATACTTGTGCTAGTGACTTCCCATTTTATCTAAACTTAATATTCCCTCTATCCAGTGGTATGCGGTAAAATTTATAGCAGTAGATTCTGTAAATGAGTTAAACCAGGGGTGACTAGCCTCGGCCTTTGCCAAGTCATGTTTTCAGGATTTCCACAGTGAAGATGCATGAGATGGTTTACAGAGGCATTATATGAAAATCTCTCTCATGAATATTTTGGATATCCCAAAAACTCAACTGGCCAATACTGGCCAACTGGCTAATACTGCTCTACCAGAAGTGGAGATTCCACAAGTCTTGAGCATTTTTTTTTTCCATACAGGCCAGACACTTGCAAAAAGGCACTCAAAACCTATATAGGAAACTTACCAAACCATAATACCCTAACTCACTTAAAGACAGGCCCTAGAGCACTGATATACCTGCTACTGGGAAACTGGAACAAGATAGACTGTTATAGATTCCTACACAGTGAGCAAAGTTTCCTGCTAATTTTGCTCAAGTGGCTCTGAAATAATGATGATTGTACAAATATTTCCAATCGAATATTGTTTATTAAAAATAAGAGTAATCTTGTTTCAAAAGGCATTTGTACAGTGGAGACAGTCTAATCAGAGTGTAAATGCATCTTTCTGAAAAACAGTCTCATACATCGTTCTGCCTTCTTTACCTATATACCTAATATGATGACTTTTTTTTCTACCTTCATATAATTGGTCAAACATATTTGATATCATATAAGCCACTTGCATATTGGAGGAGTGACTCACAAAGGAATTTCTAAATTTACATTCTGATACTAACTTAAATCTATAATAAAAAAGAAATACAGAAGAAAAGAAGAAACAGTTCTAATATTACAATATACTTAAAAAGAAAAATATTCATGCACACAGCCTAAAATCCAACCTGCTTCTCTTCTCACATTCTAGTGATTGATCTAACAGCGTGCACTTTACTTCTTTGTTTCAACAGTGAAAAAGGGGAGTGGCTAACCAACTTTAAAATAAATCAAACTTTTCCTATGTAAGTCATCTAATACAATTTGAGGTAGATATATTTTAATCAAAATAAAGTCAAGATAAAGTTCCTAAATATTTAAGTACTAACTTACATTTCAATAGCTTACTAATATTTGATACATATATGCATTTACACTTATATGCCCATATGTATCCAATTAGTGTTTCTAACTTTATTCTTTAAAAAAGGGCCCCTTGGAATGTGGGTCTTTATAGAAACAAGGTCAGAGGTCAATATGGCTGCTGGCAGGTCTATAGACTATACCCCCTAGACCAGGGGTAGGGAACTCCGGTCCTTGAGAGCCGTATTCCAGTTGGGTTTTCAGGATTTCCCCAATGACTATGCATTGAAAGCAGTGCATGCAAATAAATCTCATGCATATTCATTGGGGAAATCCTGAAAACCCGACTGGAATATGGCTCTCGAGGACAAGCGTTTCCTACCCCTGCCCTAGACCAAATTGGACAATAGCCTCTAAGAACTCAACAGAGCTTGTCAGTTCAAAATGGATTCCTGATCTTTTCCTGTTTCTCCTCAGAGCCAGAGCACATGTTTTCTCATATCAATATCTTATAATTTATCCCCATATTTGTTTATCTGGTACTGTATTCTTGTTATCCAATTTTGGTTTTTATAGCCACTTATAAAACTTTCTTACCTGCACTTGGATTAAATCCTTATCTTATCATATTCTCCCTGATGAGTAAAATCCTTTGAACAATAGTAAAAAAGTTTTAGTGACTAGGTTTTTGGGGTTTTTTATTACATCATGTTTGCACATCAAATAACTGTCTATCTTAATAGGCTGCCACCTCCCAGGCTTATTTGAGGCAAAGGGTCACGTCCTTAGCCCCCCCCACAACCCCCCTCCCGAATCCTGGTGTGGCTCCCCAAAGCAGGATTCACACCCGGGACTTCAGTGATTTTACCTTGTTCCACCATGGGGTTGCTTTGGACACGACTATCCTATGGATCAGCATGAGGTTTGGAGTCACTTTCTGCAAACATGTTCTTCCAATACCAATTAGACAGGATAAACTACAACATACAACCAGAAAAACAAATGGCAGGCCTAGTAAAATACCCAATAGGCCTATCCATGCAGTCAGTCAATCAAACCAGTCTTTATCCTCTACTTTAAATTGTTCCCAGTTCTGCAATGCCTTGTCCAAAGATGTTATATGTGCTTGCTGGTCAGAGAAGGAATCAGGAATATAAATATAACACTTCTGCCCAATGATGGCACATGTACCCCCCTGGGCCGCAAGGAGATAATCAAGTGCCATCCAATTTTGGAGTGGTACAATACGTGTTTGTCTTAACTCTAGTGAAAGAGATTGAGTAACTGCTGTTGTTTCATTACCCATAGTTTCAATAACAGTGGATAATTGTCTTATAATTTGGATTAACCTACCTATTCCATAAGCAGGTATAAGGATCATACCAAACTGTTCCCCTTCAGAAATGAGGGGAGCGCTTCTCTTTGGTTGGGTAGGGGGTAATTCAGAAAGAATTCTCACAAGGGGTAATAGAAACCCGATGTAACAGGTCCCATACCACTCCTTTTGGAGCCACCGATATGCATAAGGGCTACAAATCCACCAACAATTAGCATAACAAGGTAACAAATAATTACTAACACCCGTAAGTCAGGCAAATTGTTGCCTATCAGTAAAATAGGTAGAAACATTAATATTACCCAAAGAAAGAGAAATATTAGGACTATCAGAAGAAACATAATGTTGACATGAACTCTTTCCAGCATACTAGGTGGTCTTATCTGTCATTTTAGAATAATGACACAGAAAACCTCGCAAGGGTCTAACTAAAACAGAGGCTGGAGGTGTATTAGGGTCAAAACTAAGAACATGACTAGATAGTGTCTGAAGAAGAGAATATTGAACAATAGAGGAACAATTTCCATCGTGACTAAACTGAGGTGAGACCAATCTAGTGCGTACCATAAGGTAAATAGAATAATAACAAAAATCATAAAAATTCCATGCAACAGGTCAGATAGGTAACCATCCAGAATGATGAGGAAGCTGGGCACAAACCCAGCAATTGCTTACATCAGCATAGCTAGCTACACAAAATTTCATTTGTTCATATACATCTCCCTGACCCACTAAAGGTTGGGAAAGGTCCCATTCTACAGAAGTATAAGAGAAAAAAAGCAAAGAAAAGAAATGTAGCACACCAAATAAGTAACATGAGTAAAGTTAACACCTATTCAATATAACAGAAAAGATAAAACAATATCAAAAATAGAAAAATATAATAATATAATAATATCAAAATACACAACTATTCAAAAATTGAATCAATATAGATTCTCCTGATATGAACTACTAATAGTGTCTCTAGTCCTTGATTTCCCTACAAGAGCAATAGATATGCTCAGGAAATCAGGAATAGGTGCTAATTTAATGTCTTTCACGTGTACCAACGGTGTATATCCTTTTAATTTCACAGCATAAGGGAACACCACACCACTTGAAAAGGTCCATAAAAGTATGGCTGAGTCCATATATTTCTTGTATGTAACCTCTTATACACCCACTTATCCTGGTGGAATCTGTAGACTGGAAGAGCTTGATCCACGCACTGACTCTTGGTCCTCCATGATTGGATCCTTGTTATAGCCGTCTGTAATGCTACAACTTAATCAGAAAATAAAGCAATAGTACAATTCTCAGGTTTCACAAAAGCAAGGGGCATTCTTCTTCCAGTGGCAATTTGGAAAGGAGTCAAAAACAAACCTAGGCAAATGCCTATTGCGCACTACATAAAGTGCCGCTGGCAAATATTTCAGCCAGTCTTTAGAATCCAGTGGCATAATTTTGCACAACACAGTTTTAATTAAATTGTTCACTTTTTCGACAAAACTGTTCGACTCAGGATGGTAAACTGTTATAAATTTGTGATTAATCAATAATGAGTCTGCCAATTCTTGTAATAATATGTTTTTGAAGTGGCTGGCATTATTAGCGGCTGTCTCATAAGGAATTCCATGCCTTGGAATAATTTAATTTAATAATACTTTTGCTACTTCTCCTGTTGTCTCTTTAGTGCAGGGGTAGGCCTCAATCCAGCCTGAAAAAGGACATACATATACCAGTAAATACCTCTTACCTTTAGATGGTGTAATCATGTCAGTAAAATCCACATGTCACTTCTGAAAAGGTCCTTGCAGGATAGGAAAAGTGCCTGGTGCAATACAAGTACTCCTAGGGTGGGTTTTAACACATACTGCACATCGCGATATAGTCTGCCTCACGAATTTTCCTAAATTAGAATGCCATATCTGCTGTGACAATTGACTAATCAAAGTAGCTGCACTTTCATGTAAAGCATTGTGCATTTGTTGAATCATTATCATAAGAGGTACTTGAGCCATACATGGCAAACCTTGAGAATTATACCAAATTTCTTCTATACATTTACACTGCAAATTTGTCCATTGCTGAATCTCTTTTAATTCCTGCACTACTTCATCCATATCATTGCCTGTTAACTTTTAGCAATGATTTTATTTGCACAGTATTTATACACATATATGCAAGCAACTGTTTTATTTCATTTTATTTTATTTTATTTAAAGCATGGATTTCATTTTATTCTTAGAGCATATAATTTCTTTTCCTTCTGTGGTTTTTTTCACTAAAACTGAAGCGGAGTACCCGGAGGATAGCATTCTCAGAGATCCTGCCTGTGCCGAGAGCAGATGCAAAAAGGCAGGCAGACCTCCAGGCTGTGAATGCATGGTTGAGGAGATGGTGCCAGGAGGAGGGCTTCCACTTTGTAAGGAACTGGACGTCCTTCTGGGGAAAGAGTAAGCTCTACCGGCGGGACGGCCTGCACCTGAGCACAGAGGGAACTAGACTACTGGCTGCCAATGTGAGGAAGGAGATCGAGAGGGCTTTAAACTGAGGAGAGGGGGAAAGCCGACAGCTGATCTGATGTTGACGCTTCGGACAACGGTATCCAGAACAGATGCTGAACGGGCTGACTGCACGGAGGAAGTAGAGAGACCAGTGGATCTCAGGATCAGACAGCGAGGGAAACAACAGGTAAAGGGAGCTTGCTGGGTGGAGACTAAGGGGCATGGAGACACAGAGGGACTGGGTGGCAAGAGGGCGAAAGCTGAGGGCATTATAGGGGCTACACAAGGCGAGGGGGATCGAACAGAGGCCGGGGCCCAGGAGGGGGCAAGAAAACCCAGAGGAAAAGCGGGGAAGTGGGGTGGCGGAAATGTGGGGAAGCTGAAAGCTACGAGGGTAAAGGCTAAGGGCAAAACAGAAGTACAGGGAACAGGAGAGGCGGCCCAGGTAAATGCAGAGGTGAATGCAGAGGTGGAGGAAAAACGACGGGACCTGCGGTGCTTATATGCAAATGCAAGAAGCCTCATGGCCAAGATGAGTGAACTAGAGGTCGTGGCCAAGGGGGAAGACCTGGATATAATTGGAATTACAGAAACATGGTGGACAGAGGAGAATCAATGGGATGTGGCGCTGCCGGGGTACAAGCTCTACAGGAGAGACAGGACCCACAAGAAGGGGGGAGGCATAGCACTATATATAAAGGACTCTATCTACTCGGTCGGGATGGATATAGCAACGAAGGCAGAGGGGCTGGAATCGCTATGGGTCAAATTGCCGGGAAACAAGGGTGCAGGCATAAAACTGGGGCTGTACTATCGCCCACCTGGCACGCCGGAAGGACTCGGACACGACCTGGAAGCTGAACTGAGACAGGAGTGCAGGACTGGAAGTGTAACAGTGATGGGGGACTTCAACTACCCAGGGATAGACTGGAGTACGGGTCACTCCAACTGCACTAGGGAAACAGGATTTGTAGAAGCTGTGAGGGACTGCTTCATGGAGCAACTGGTCAGGGAACCAACGCGGGGGAGTGCTACCCTTGACCTCATCCTGAACGGATTAGGGGGGCCTGCAAAAGGGGTAGAAGTGGGAGGACCACTAGGCAACAGTGACCACAATGCGATCAGATTCACATTAGAAAGGGGGACACCCATAGTAAGGAGAACCGCAACAACTGCGCTCAACTTCAAGAAAGGGAACTATGTTGCTATGAGGGAAATGGTGGGGAGGAAGCTCAGAAACATCTTTAGGATGGAGACTGTGGAAAGCGCCTGGACCCTATTCAGGGACACCCTGCAGGAAGCACAAAAAACGTACGTCCCCAGTTTCAGGAAAGGCTGCAAGAACAAGCGATCAAAGGACCCGATTTGGATCTCAGCAGAAGTAAAGAAGGCAATAAATGACAAAAAAGCATCCTTCCGGAGATGGAAAAAGGATCCAACTGAGGAAAATCACCAGGCGCACAGGAAATGCCAAAAAGAATGCCACCGAGAGGTTAGAAAAGCAAAAGGGAAATACGAAGAGGGGCTGGCCAGGGAGGCAAAAAACTTCAAGGCATTCTTCAGTTACGTAAAGGGGAAACGACCAGCGAGAGAGGAGGTGGGGCCGCTGGACGATGGAGAAAGGAAGGGAGTGATTAAGGAGGAAAAAGAGGTAGCTGAGAGGTTGAACACGTTCTTCTCGTCGGTTTTCACGAGAGAAGACACATCTAATATACCGGACTCAGAGGAGCTCATGAGTGGGGAACAGGCTGAAAAATTGGAGCATATAGAGGTCAGTAAGGAGGATGTCCTCAAACAGATAGACAGGTTAAAATGCGGCAAATCACCGGGTCCGGACGGGATCCACCCAAGGGTTCTGAAGGAACTAAGACAAGAAATATCGGGCATAATCCAGCATGTTTGTAACCTATCCTTGAAAACTGGAGAGGTACCAGAAGACTGGAAATTGGCGAATGTCACACCTATCTTCAAGAAGGGATCGAGGGGTGACCCCGGGAACTACAGGCCGGTGAGCCTGACTTCAATTATAGGGAAGATGGTGGAAGCTATGATAAAGGACGGCATTTGCGAGCACATTGAGAGAAATGGCCTACTGAGAACAAGCCAGCACGGATTCTGTAAGGGAAGGTCGTGCCTAACGAACCTTCTGTACTTCTTTGAGGGAATAAGCAGTCGGGTGGACAATGGGGAACCCATCGACATCATTTACCTCGATTTTCAAAAGGCTTTCGACAAGGTACCACATGAAAGGCTGCTTAGGAAACTGTGGAATCACGGGGTGGGAGGGGATGTGCACAGATGGATCGAGCACTGGTTGTCGGGTAGACTGCAGAGGGTCGGAGTAAAGGGCCAATATTCTGACTGGCGGGGAGTCACGAGCGGTGTGCCACAGGGATCGGTGCTGGGGCCGTTACTCTTCAACATATTTATCAATGACCTGGAAAAGGAGGCAAAGTGCGAGGTTATAAAATTTGCAGACGATACGAAACTGTGCGGCAGAGTTAACTCCAGGGAGGAGTGTGAGGACCTGCAAAGGGACCTAGACAAGCTGGAAGACTGGGCAAACAAATGGCAAATGCGCTTTAACGTAGAAAAATGCAAGGTCATGCATATAGGGAAAAAGAACCCGTTGTTCAACTACAAATTGGGGGGGGCATTGTTGGGAGAAAGCAATCTTGAGAGAGACTTGGGTGTGCTGGTGGATGCATCACTGAAGCCATCTGCACAGTGTGCAGCGGCCTCAAAAAAAGCCAACAGGATGCTGGGCATCATAAAGAGGGGCATAACTACCAGGACGCGGGAAGTCATCATGCCACTGTATCGAGCGATGGTGCATCCGCATCTGGAATACTGCGTTCAATATTGGTCGCCGTACCTCAAGAAAGACATGGAGGTACTTGAGAGAGTCCAAAGGAGAGCAACGAAACTGGTAAGAGGGCTGGAACACTACCCATATGCTGAGAGGTTGGATAGGCTGGGGCTCTTCTCTCTGGAAAAAAGGAGGCTCAGGGGTGATATGATAGAGACCTTCAAGATCATGAGGGGCATAGAGAGGGTGGATAGGGACAGATTCTTCAGGCTGAAGGGGACAACAGGTACGAGGGGGCACTCGGAGAAACTGAAGGGAGATAGGTTCAAAACGAATGCAAGGAAGTTTTTTTTCACCCAAAGGGTCGTGGACACTTGGAATGCGCTACCGGAGGAAGTGATCAGGCAGAATACGGTACAAGGATTCAAACAGGGATTGGATGGATTCCTGAGGGATAAAGGGATCGTGGGATACTGAGGGAGGAGCTGGGATGTAACACAAGTATAGGAAGTTAATCAGGTAATGAGTATAAACTAACCTGGTCGTGCATGTGCAAGACCGGAGGGCTAGGACTTCGATAGGAAGGCAGGACTTAAATGGGAAACCAAGGTGGCAAGGGAGCCCCTTCTGATGATTCAGACAGGTCTTGACCTGTTTAGGGCCGCCGCGGGAGCGGACTGCTGGGCGAGATGGACCTGTGGTCTGACCCGGCGGAGGCACTGCTTATGTTCTTATGTTCTTATGTTCTTAAGACTACATAGATTACTTTTAAATTTATATATCTATGCAATCTGAAACTACAAGTATATTAAGGGCCTCTTCTATTAAACTGCGTTATGAGTTCCTATGAGCGTCGGGAGCAGCGCGAGCCATTCAGCGTGCCTCTCCACGCTAGAAACTGCTAGCGCAGTTTCGTAGAAGAGGGGGTAAGTTTGACTATAATCACTAAATGACTGGTTGCATTTAAGAACATACTCATATGGTTCAACCACAGGTATGTCTTTAATTAGTTACATTATGGTTTTATATTTTAATGTGTTTTCAACCGGTGTCATCCTTAGATCTGATAGAATTTGAGTTCGGATTGATTCCACAAAGCCACATCGTTGTTATAATAATTTACCCCTCCTCCTTTTTATTAAACCGCGATAGCAGTTATTAGCACAGGGAGCTGCGCTGAATGCTTCACGCTGTTCCCAACGCTCAAAGAGTTCCTATGAGCGACGGGAGCAGAGCGGAGCATTCAGCGTGGCTCCCTGTGCTAATAACTGCTATTGCGGTTTAATAAAAGGGGGTATTAAATGGTCATGGTTTCAATTTTACATTTTGTTTTGTTTCTTAGCCCTACCACATAATTTTTATGTTTACTCCATTCATTTTAAATCTCTCAAAAAAATTTCTTTAAAATAAACCCCCTTTTCATAATCCTCTTTTATAACTCATTTCCCTTTAATATTATTATTATTATTTTTATCTTTAATTTTTCTAAAGGCTTTTTGCTGGTTTCTCAGCATCCACATTTGCCTTCTCTGATTTCATAGCATATCTAGGTATGTATCACATCACCAAGCTTATTTCTGGGATCATGTATGCTTCACTCATCATCCATCTGTATCACTCACTCAGAACTACTACATTCCCATTTAGTCTATTACATACACGTTCTATTGATATCATTTCTATTTCTGTCATCTGTAATTTCGCTCGTCATCTTTTTACTTTCTTCACACTCAGATTGCACATTGCTCACTCACCAATTTATCATTTAATTTTCATTCAGTATTTCATTCACATTAATTCCATAATTGAATATACTTTACACTTGCACTAAATTCATATTCACAGGACCCCTGAGGAAGGCGTGTTTGTTGAATCACGGACCATGTTGGGTCCCCCCCTCTATGAATATGTGGATTTTTATTGCAACTTTTAATTGAATGAATAAACACCTGCATCAAGAACATCTTTTCCACAGTTTCTTTTGTATTTGGTCTTTCCATCTACTGTGGAACTGTTGGGTTTTCTTCTCTAGTTGTACACCTCCAAATGGAACAACTATCTCCAAAAATAAAGCCAAAAATGTAAGAATCGCAAAATCCACAACTAGGGCCTGATTCTATATAGGATGCCGGTCTCAGCTGCTGCCAAACCCCGCCTAACCTGCCCGATTCTGTAGCTGGCGCCCATGTAACAGGTGCCGGTTAGAGAATTGCATCGCCACTAAGCTGATCGTGGCAAGGGAATCCCTCTGCCACAATCATCTCAACAGCTGTGGCAGGAAAACCCAACCCCCATGAACATCCCCAGGAGAAGGGATGCCCACTCCCTCCTGCTGCTACTCTTGAAACAATCCCCGCCAGGAGGGATGCCTACTCCCTCCTGCTGGCACACATACACACACATACCGGCAGTCATTTTTTCACTACAGAGGCTGCCAGGCAGGAGCATAAACGGATCGCTCCTGCAGTGATGTGGGATGGGGTTATCTCAAATATAAACTGAGAACTTCATTTCTGGTAACAAGATTCCTGGGCAGTGAGTGTAATTTCTTAATTGCTCATGCCTATAAAGTATAGAAAATGTCTTCTATTTCCATAAAATTTTGCTTTTATGACCAAGATACTATAATTTTACAATTTACCTATTTAAAATATGAAACACAATTTTCATCTTTTTGTTCTTATAAAGTCATAAAAATCAACATCTGAATCACAATCGACATGTATTTAAATTGCAGTTATACAAAAATGACCATAGAAGATTTAGAAGTGAGTAGCTTTTCAAGATTTGCAATTATATTTTAAATCACTTTCACAAATCAGCCCCCAAATGTAGTCTCCCACCATGTTCTCATTATATTGTCCTTAGTAGCAGAATTTGAAGTCCAGTATATCTTAGTGGAAGCATTCACCTTTCTCCTCTGAGTATGCTCCCATGTTCTCCTTGAATGTCTCAAGAACATGAACATTGCAAGACATCTTACAACCCATTTTCACTGTAATTCTTAACAAACTCCATGTAGTTTTCAGCCTTGTGATTGTCCAGAAAGCCTTGAACCACTGCGACAAAGCTGTTCCAAGCTGCTTTTTCCTTCCTAGTTAGCTTTTTGGGAAATTCCTTGCACTCCAAGATTTTTATCTGTGGGCAGACGAAGACACCAGCTTTGACTTTTGCCTTAAACAGATTAGATAAAATGTCTTGAAGGTACTTGAAGGTTGCCGACTTCTTATCTAGAGTTCTGACAAATTGTTTTATTAGACCCAATTTGATGTGCAGTGCTGGCATCAATACCTTCTGGGGGTCCACCAGTGGTTCCTATTTGATGTTGCCTTTGGTAATGCGCTTTTATGTCCCTGCTGTCCCAAATGCAGAAATAGCAGGGAAACTTGGTAAAACCACATTGGAGACTAGTGCTGCCCGATTCAGGAAAAAAAATTTCGATTCGATTCAATTCAGCCTATTGAATCGATTATTCGATTCGATTTTCCTGCCCAATTGGATGTTTTTTTAAACATCCTGGTGGGTTTATTTTATAGCCTCTTCACCCCTTTTATAGCCTTTGCCTTCTCCTAACCACACTGGCACTGTGGTGTAAACAAACAAAAAAAGACTTTTCCTCTCTCTGTTAAATCCTAACTCACGTTTGCGGTCTAACACCAGCTCTGGCAGGATATACGTTTCAAATCTGACTTATTGTAATCACAAAACAGAAAATAAAATTATTTTTTCTTCCTTTTGTTGTTTGGTCATTATTCAGATCATGTTGGTTCCTTCCTTATATCACAGATCACATCTTCATCATACTCTATACCTAGCCCTTTCTCAGTCTCTATAGCATGGTTCAATGGTGTTCATCATGTTGTCACCCACTGCTCCACATCCCATTTTTACAAGCTTATCATTGAGTTCTTGTAACCCAAACATATCCATATTATCTAAGACTTACCGACATGTGTTCTCTGCCCTTTCCAAAATGTTGATGTAGCCATATTCTGCAGGCTCTGGACTGGAGCAATGAATGTACTTTCTGGGTCGAGAATACAGTACTTCCTTAACTTTTTCAGCAATTACCCGAAGAGAAGGTTGCAAGATTATATCTGGACTGGCTGGGATTTGAACACCCTTCTCCCATTCTTGCTGAGAATTTGGAATTTTCATGGCACTTATTAGGTCTTTCTGGAATACCTCTATAGGTCTCTTTTGTTCATTTGCTGAGGGTTTTGACTTGCTCCTGTGTTTAGCACAAGAAGAAAAAGAAGCAAATTCTTTCCCCTTTTACTAAACTCTCGCGCTCTGTCCTGCTAAGAGCCCAGAATGCGTCAGGATGAAACACCACCGGAATTTCAGCAAAAGTTCAGCTCTGCCTCCTTTACTAAACCGCGCTAGCGTTTTTTAGCGCCAGGAGCCGCACTGAATGCCCCTCGCTGCTCCCAACACTCATAGGAACTGTCCCCGCAACCACTGTCCCCGCCCCGTCCCTGTCCTCGCAGCATCCATACAAGCCTTAGTACTGCAAAATTTAGCTTATTCCTTATAAATCAAAGTTCTGGCTGCTGAATTAGAGAAAGAGATGTTCAGCTGGCAGGGCTTTGTTTATAAATTTTTATAAATACAAGTAATATACTACTTTATCCTAAAGCAAAAAAAAAGAAAATAAATAAATAGAAATTTTTTTTCTACCTTTGTACCTATGAACCTTTGTTGGCTGGTTTCTGCTTCCCTCATCTTCTCATTCAATTCCCTCCATCCACTGTCTGTCTTCTCTCTGCTTCTTCCATTTGCTCTGTTACTGTGCCTCTCTCTTCACCCCCCCAATTGGTCTGGCACCCATCTTCTTCCCTCCATAGTCTGGCATCTCTGTCTTCTTCCCTTCAGTGTCTTCTCCCCACTCTGTCTTCCCAATTTCCTTTCAGCGTCTTCTCCCCACTCTGTCTTCCCCATTTCCTTTCAGCATCTTCTCCCCACTCTGTCTTTCCCATGTCATTTCAGCGTCTTCTCCCCACTCTGTCTTCCCCATTTCCCTTCAGCGTCTTCTCCCCACTCTGTTTTCTGCATGTCTTTTAAGTGTCTTCTCCCCACTCTGTCTTTCCCATGTCCTTTCAGCGTCTTCTTCCCACTCTGTCTTCCCCATGTCCCTTCAGCGTCTTCTCCCCACTCTGTCTTCCCCATTTCCCTTCAGCATCTTCTCCCCACTCTGTCTTCCCCATTTCCCTTCAGTGTCTTCTCCCCACTCTGTCTTCCCCATGTCCTTTCAGCGTCTTCTCCCCACTCTGTCTTCATCATTTCCTTTCAGCGTCCTTCTCCCCACTCTGTTTTCCCCATTTCCTTTCAGCGTCTGTTCCTTTCCTCCACCACCCTTTCATCTCGCTACCTCACTGCCCTTCGGCACTCCTCTCGCAGCCCCCTCCCTTCTTCCTACCTACCCAAATCTATCTATCTATGTCCCTCCCTCCCCTTTACCTTCGCAGCACGTTTTGAGTAACTTTTAAAAAGACGTCGGTGCCTGCAAACAGTAGTGTGCATGTGTGGATGGAAGCTTCTCTTCTGATGTAACCAGAAGTTGCGTCAGAGGAGAAGCTTCAGCGCGCACACGCACGCTACTGCTTGCAGGCTCTGACGGCTTTGTGAAAGTTACTCAAAACGCACCGTGAAGGTAAGTGGGAGGGAGGGAGATAGATAGATTCAGGTAGGTAGGAAGGAGGGAGGAGGCCACGCATGATTGTTGACCTCGCACGTTCCTTCCCTTAACTGCAGGGACAAGGCCATTCACCGCTCCACGGTGGATGGCCTTGTCCCCATACCCGCAGTGAGCATTTTTCCCCCTCACCGTTTTGGTGGGTTACCCGCGGCTACCTGCAACTAACCACTGGTAACAGCCATCATGTCATTCTCTAAAATTTATTTCACCTATGAGTAATGTGTATGAGCAACATATGCATATTTAATATAGCATATTCTTACTGAGAAACAAATTCTTATCTTCCAGAGTTTTTTGGCAGTGCTTCCATGTGAAGTGAGGTGTCCAAAGTTTGTCTTAATCCCCAACAGGCATGCCAAAATATGCCTTGTAGGCACCGTACATCTTAGCAGATGCTTCTATGGAATACTTTATCCCTCTTGTCTTGATAAATTGGCTGCATACATAGCAAAATGCATCTGCCGGAGGTTTGCAGCCTTTGGATGCCATTTAAAATAATGCAGATATGTTACCACTTAGACAGCTGAAACTGAACTGAGCTGATGGGCTTAAGATCTCTATAGTTATATTGTACTATTATTTATATTGATAGAAAGTTACTCTAATGAGCCCTTTTACTACGGCCTATGGCCAAAATTAACACAGCAGGCACCTACCACCGAATTTGGCCCATGGCAATTCAGAAATTACCACGGGTCAAAAAAGTGCAGCCTGTTGCCATGTCCGCCAAAAGGCAGGATTCTGCCCACATGTGCTGAGGTATCAGCACATCTGAAAAGCCTTTACTGCCTGCCTTTTTGCAGCATGCCAGTACATTATGGGTATGCACAACCACAACACACCCCTTTATCCACCCATGTTTGCCCATAGCTGTGGTAAATCTTACTGCCTGAATTGCTGCGTGGTACTTTTTTTTTTTTTTTTTAACCTAGTAGCAAGTGCGGTGCACCTGCAATATTGTTTGCCATGTGGCAAAGCCCTACCATACCTTAGTAAAAGAGCCCCTAAGTTTACTCAGCTTGGAATCAATCTGGAATATTCTGCAAAAAAGTTAAATTTCAAAATATTGATGTCCTAGTCACAAAAGAAAAGTTTGAGGGAAATGATAGCCATTTTTTAAACTTTTGTGGCATAGGCAATTAAGAAAGAAATAACATTTTGTTACATAGTGGTAGTTTTTAATTATGTAGCTTGAAGCTATATATTCATGCAATGTTTAATTTTTTGTTAAGTCTTGATGGGTGGAGTAATGTTCACAATGATCCTGTTGTATGTGCTTGTATAACAATAGAAAAAGGGCATGTCATTCTTGCAGAAATATTTTATACCTTAGGAAATGCACATACAGCAGAATACTTACAGGAAGTAGCAACAAATGCTATAATAAAATGTGAGCAAAAATTCAAATGTCTAATGTACACTTTACTCACAGACAATGCTGCAAATGTATCCAAGATGAGAAGAAATTTAGAATAATATGAAGAAAATACCAAACCAATAACATATAGTTCCAATGCTCATTTGCTGCACCTCCTAGCTAAAGACTTCAGTGTTCCAGAAATAAAGAGTAATGTAATTGAAATTGCTAAATAATTCTATATCAATCATTTTGCAACAGCAGCTCTGAAAAGAATGGATAGAATCAAGCTACTGCTCCCCCAAGATGTTAGATGGAACTCTGTAGTAGACTGTTTTGAGCAGTATGTCAAGAACTGATATATTCTAATGGCATCTGGTTATAAATATTAAGATTATACAAGCAAGAATGAGTCTGTAGAAAACCATTATTTAAATCATGATTTAAATTGATTAATTTAAATATATCCTGGTTCCAAGTTTATTAGGATTTTCTATCTCACCCCATGGGCGGACCATCATGGCAGCTTACAATCTAAGGGTAAGGGAGAGAGGTGGGAGAAATGGTGGAGTACGTGGACATGACAGTCAGGGTAAGGGAGTAGAACTACAATATAATATGATAGAGGGGAGAGGGTAAAAACAAGAGGAGAAGCAGAAATGTCTTCAGGACTCACACCCTGCTATAAGAGGGTATGCTGGTGACTAATAGGGAGCTCAGGAATAGGCATCTTTGAATAGAAATGTCTTAAGATCCAACTTGAATTTATCAAGTGATGATTGAAGTCATATATTTTTGGGAAGGGAGTTCCACAATTCCAGACCTTGTACATGTTTTGTTCAATGTAGTTCACTGTAGATTTCTCTGTTTTTTTATGGGCAAAATTAAGCCATTTTAAGACACTACCCCCCAGAATTGAATTTCATAATGAGAACAAGAATTAAACTGTATTGTAAAGAAAAGGAAAATATACAGATGAAAATGTTGGGCCTAATGTTATTAAAACAGCTGTTCGTGTTACAGTTGAAAGATAGAGATCTGCAGCATCCAGGCGTAATCATTTCTGAGGGAGGAAAGGCAGTGTGAGACAGTAAATGGAAAATCCTGTAGTGATGATACTGTAATCACATCCACTTATCATAAACAATGGATGTTTCATGTGGTGCATCCACCTGCCATTGAAGTGATTTTGCATTGTATATGTGTGGAGTATCTCTTTAACCATCTCTCCCTGCTAAAGACTTTGAGATCCATTGGCATTCAGATGCTGCATGCTACAATACATTTTTGAGGTTTTTTTGCTTTAGAATTTCAGTTTTGGGGAGTGCATGGCATTGGTTACATTTTATAGCCATTTTTTGTGAGCTGGGGGCAGACAAAAGAAAATATATTTCCTATCGTAATCTGCGATTAGCTTAATATATACAGCGAGATCCTGCTATTAAATAATGAATATGAAACTGATTGTAAATTGCAGAAGCAGAATGCGCTTGTTAGTGACTGAGGTAAATTATTCAAAAATGAAAACTGAAGTCCGCCGTGTGGATACAGATGTTATCAGGAATTGCTAGATATTTCAGCATCCATCTAATGCTTATTAAAGAGCATCAGATATTTGCACTTAAGACAGGATACTACTACTACTTATCACTTATAGAGCACTGAAAGGCATACGCAACGCTGTACACTGACATTTATAGACGGTCCCAGTTTGGAAGAGAGACATGACATATAGGGTTGGGGATGCAGAACCCAAGGTGAAAGGAGTTAGGATTTGAAATAGGTGGGCTTTTAACTGGGCCTTGAACACTGCCAGAGACTGAGCAGCCAACAGCAATGTGCAGTAACTATTAGGGGCATGTCCAGCATTCTACTTGCAATTTCCACAGAGATAAATTCTCTAACGTATGTTACTTTCAGACACTATGAATGTGGCTGCATCTAAGGCCATCTCAAGAGATGGCTTCAGGGGAGCTTGTGTTAGTTGCACATTTGATAGTGCCTACTACCCACTGTGCACAAACAGCAGTGTGCAGTCCATGCCCAATCTCTACCCATATCCCACACAGTTACTGTTTCATCACACACTAAACAGGTCCTGATTCTATAAAAGATGCCTAAAGTTAGCATACCTACCCAATATAGGAGCCTAATTTAATTACATAGTGCCGTTCTTTCGATATATTAAGGGGAAACAACCCGTGAAGGAAGCAGTGGGGCCATTAGATGACCATGGAATAAAGGGATTGCTAAAGGAGGACAAAGTCGTCGTCGACATTTTTTGCCTCTGTGTTTACCGAAGAGGATATACACAATATACCGGATGCTGACAGGCTATACGTGGGAAACGAAGACGATAAACTGACAGGGTTGACGGTCAGTATAGAAGAGGTATGCAGGCAGATTTATAGGCTTAAAAATTATAAATCCCTGGGACCGGATGGCATCCATCTGAGGGTATTCAAGGAACTGAAAGGGGCTATAGCTGAACTGCTTCAACTAATAGTCAATCTGTCGATTAAATCAGGAAGGATTCCGGATGACTGGAAAGTGGCAAATGTTATGCTGATCTTCAAGAAAGGTTCGAGGGGAGATCCGGGAAACTACAGACCGGTGAGTCTAACCTCGGTACCGGGAAAGATGGTAGAGGCACTTGACGTACACAATCTGATGAGGATCAGCCAGCATGGCTTCAGCAAAGGAAGATCTTGCTGGACGAACTTGCTGCACTTCTTCAAGGGAGTAAACAGGCAGATAGACAAGGGTGACCTGGTCGACATTGTATATCTGGATTTTTAGAAGGCGTTCAACAAGGTTCCGCATGAACAACTACTTCGGAAAATTGCGAGCCATGGAATAGAGGGTGAAATACTCAGGTGGATTCAAAACTGGCTGGCGGATATGAAACAGAGAGTGCGGGTAAATGGACAATACTCAGACTGGAAGAATGTCACCACCAGGGTGCCACAGGGCTCGGTGCTTGAACATATTCATAAATGATCTGGAAATTGGTACGATGAGTGAAGTGATTAAATTTACAGATGATACAAAGTTATTCAGAGTAGTGAAGATGCAGGGGGATTGTGAAGATCTGCAATGCAACTTAACCACGCTCGAGAAATGGGCAGCGACATGGCAAATGAGGTTCAACATGGATAAGTGTAAGGTGATGCATGCATGTCGGTAACAAAAATCCCACATACGAATACAAGATGTCCGGGGTGGTACTTGGAGAGACCCCCCAGGAAAGAGACTTGGGAGTACTAGTCAACAAGTCGATGAAGACGTCCATGCAATGCACAGTGGCGGAGAAAAGGGCAAACAGAATGCTAGGAATGATTAAGAAGGGGATCATGAACAGATCGGAGAAGGTTATCATGCCGCTGTACTGGGCCATGGTATGCCCTCATTTGGAATACTGTGTCCAGCACTGGTTGCCGTATATGAAGAAAGACACAGTACTACTCAAAAGGCTCCAGAGAAGAGCGACTAAAATGGTTAAGGGGCTGGAGAAGTTGCTGTACAATGAGAGATTAGAGAAATTGGGCCTCTTCTCCCTTGAAAAGGGGACATGATCGAGACATTCAAGATAATGACGGGAATAGACTTAGTAGAAAAGGACAGGTTGTTCACCTTCTCCAAGGTGGGGAGAACGAGAGGGCACTCTCTAAAGTTAAAAAGGGATAGATTCCGTACAAATGTAAGGAAGTTCTTCACCCAGAGAGTGGTGGAGAACTGGAATGCTCTTCCGGAGTCTGTTATGGGGGAAAACACCCTCAGGGATTCAAGACAAGGCTAGACAAGTTTCTACTGAACAGGAATGTATGCAGGTGAGGATGGTCTCAGTTAGGGCACTGGTCTTTGACCTGGAGGCCACCGCGTGAGCGGACTGTTGGGCGCGATGGACCACTGGTCTGATCCAGCAGCGGCAATTCTTATGTTCTTATGACATACCGGTACTCTGTCCATTAGTTCTTATGACATACCGGCACTCTGTTCATTAGCTCCATTAGCCTAACTACTGTTAATATATCCTATTTGGATACTATTTTTTATGTAAGCTGTCTTTTGTTTATTTCTATTAAACAGATATTATATACAGCAATTGGGTTGTCAGTGTGAGGTCATTTAAAGTAGGGGCTAGCAGCGGCCTCTTCAAGACCATCTGTCTCTGCTATCTCAACAGCAGGGCTAGTTGCTTCACTCCAACCTTCACAGTCTCAGCTTGACAGCTTGGAAATTGAAAGCTCAGTCCTAGGCAATTTCCCACTCACGCAGCAAGTGAAAACGATTCTTCTAGCAACAAGACGTCCTTCTACCAGGAAATCATATCATTCTAAATGGAAACGGTTTTCCATATGGTCTCAGAATCACCATCACAACCCTCTCAACTGTCCAACGGAACATATTTTGTCGTATCTACTGCACTTGTCAGAATCTGATCTTAAATCTAACTCAGTTTGATACCATTTTGCAGCGATCTCAGCTTTTCATATTCCTGTGGATGGTAAGCCTCTCTCACATCAACCCTCATCTCTAGATTTCTCCAAGGTCTTCACAATCTCAAACATCCCATCCATGATTCACCTCCAGCGTGGAACCTGAATTTGGTGTTAGATGTCTTAATGCATGACCCATTTGAACCTCTGGGATCTGCTTTATTTTATTTTCTTACTTGGAAAACAGTTTTTCTCACAGCTCTAACTTCTGCCAGAAGACTCAGTGAACTACAAGCACTAGTTACATATTATCCTTATCTCCGATTTTTCCCTTCTAAAGTACAACTCAGAACTCATCAAAAATTTATTCCGAAAGTTGCAACAGATTTTCATCTCAACTAAACTATAACCCTACCAACGTTATTACCTCCTCCACATTCTTCTTCAGCGGAGCAACATCTCCATACATTAGACTACAGATGAGCATTGCTTTTTTATATCAGAGCAACGGCTTCCTTACGACAATCTAACCAGCTTTTTGTTTCTTATAATCCAGCTACCCAAGGAAAACCAGTATCAAAAATAACTCTCTCGTCTTGGATAGCACAGGGCATAAATTTTTGCTATGCAAAAGCAGATACGCAAACACCGGAGACAATAGGAGCTCATAAAGTTAGAGCTACAGTTACTTCCATAGCCATCTTAAGATCTATCCCTATTCAGGACATTTGCAAAGCAACAATGTGGTCCTCTGTACACACTTTTACGAAGCATTATTGTTTGATCCAGAGTTTTTCACAGGATGTTTGATTTGGTCAATCAGTTTTAAGAAACCTTTTTGCAGTGTAAATGGTTCTCCACCACCCAGATACTTTTTTCAAGCTTGAGACTCACCTACAAGTGTGCCTGCATATCCCCTGCTTGTCTCCAGAGAAAGCAAAGTTGCTCACCTATAACAGGTTCTCTGTAAACAGCAGGGGAATGCAGCCCCGCCATCCTGTCTCCTTTACCACAATCGACTGGAAAACCTTCAACAAATATTATAACAAATACACCAACTCCTTCTGCAAACTAGATACCTGCCCCCCAAATGTAATGAAAACGGCTCCGATCCACTTCAAAGCAAACATGCTATTATGGGTCAACTCCTTACTATCCGCAGGAAACTTTCCTCCAGAGCAAGGACATATCTTAATAACCCCAATCATAAAAAGTATAAAGGAACCTTCCAACGCACCTTCCAATTATAGACCAATAGCTAGCATACCGCTATTTACCAAAATCGCGGAAGGGGCAGTAAAAGCAGAACTCTCCGCATACCTGGAAAAATTCAATATCCTAAGCGACAATCAATCGGGCTTCCGCACGGACCACAGCACAGAGACCATTATAGCCTCCTTACTTGACCACTTGCACATACTCTTCAGTCGGGGCTCCAGCGCCCTGATCTTGCAATTTGACCTAAGCAGTGTGTTTGACATAGTCGACCACACTATTCTCCTGGAATGCCTGGCCCACATTGGCATCTCCGACCTGGTCCTCAGCTGGTTCCAAGGGTTTCTACGAAACAGATCCTACAGGGTACACAAAAATGACAACTTCTCCTACAGCTGGGTTAACTCCTGTGGCGTACCGCAAGGCTCCCCCCTGTCCCCCACCCTGTTCAATATCTACCTCGCCTCCCTCAGTAACCTCCTTCACAAACTCAAGCTCAAATTCTTCATCTATGCAGATGACATCACAATTGTCATCCCTCTAACCAGTCTATCCCAGGAACTTCTCACCTACATAACTAGCATACTCAGTCAGATAGAACTCTGGATGCTCTCCTTCAGACCAAAACTCAACCCGGACAAAACAAAATTCTTCCTAGCCACCCCCAAAGACAAAATCAAAGACACCACAATCCAAGTGAAAGGATTGGTTTTCCCACTCGAACAAACATTAAAAATACTAGGAGTCACGCTTGACAAACATTTATCCCTAGAAAATCACACCGACCTCACTGTCAAGAAAGGCCTTTCAGCACTCTGGAAACTCCGTACCATAAAGAAATACTTTGATGACACCGCATTCCGCCTACTAGTTCAATCCTCCATTCTCAGTATACTGGACTATTGCAATATCATTTACCTAAGCTCCACAAAGAAAATCACCAGAAGACTAAAACTGATTCAAAACACAGCCGTCCGCCTCATTTTCGGCCTGAACAAATGGGAACACATCACTCCCTTCTACCACCAACTGCATTGGCTACCTTTCGATTCCCGAGTCCTTTTCAAGTTCGCCTGCATCTGCTACAAAACAGTATTTGGTCTTTCACCAAAATACCTCTCCCCCCATTTCACTATGGATTGCACCAATAGGAAATCCCGCAGAATTCAGATGTTTGCCTTCCCCTCCATAAAATTATGCCAGCTCAAAGGATTCCTCGACAAAACCTTCGCCTTCCAGGCGGCCAGGCTGAACCCTTGGCTAGCCCAAATGATGCTAGTGGCCCCGACCTACCTCGACTTCAGAAAACTTCTCAAAGCACACCTCTTCCGCGAACAGGACCCTTAACCCTTTTTCCCCGCTACAATCCTACCCCCCCACCCCTTCCTTTCTCTCCCCCTCCCCTCTCTTGGTTCCCTCTCCCTCCCTTTTCTCTTCCAATCCAACTATGATAAACATCTGCTAAAACCCCAATACTTCCTTCCTCGTTGCTTGTAATTCCGACAAAATTTTGTAAATCCGTGTTCAGACCGGATCCTAATTTAATTGATGTGAACTGCCTAGAACTCTTTGGGTATGGCGGTATATAAGAACTTAATAATAATAATAATAATCCCCTCTTTTTCAGTCCTTACTTATTGCTAGGGACAAAACTGGCTTTCCAAAGGGAGAGTCAATGGGAGTACTGACTCCTGCATATGCCCAGTAAGCGTAAAGCTTACTTAGCTAGGTGAGAGCACTGGCACATAGGTTTTGTCAGCGGACTTCACCTACAAGTGTGGCTGCATTCCCCTGCTGTCTACAGAGAACACCTGTTACAGGTGAGCAACTTTGCTTTTTCCTCAACCTCTCCTCTTTCTCTTTCTCCACTGCCTCTCCTTCTTTCTCTCTTCCTCTGCCACCTCTCCTTCTCTCTCTCTTGCTGTGCTGCCTTTCCTTCTCTCACTCTTCTCTGCCGCCTCTCCTTCTCACTGACCCTTCCTCTGCCACCTCTCCTTCTCGCTCTCCCTGTGTCGCTTCTCCTTCTCTCTCACTCTCATCCCCTTCATCCTCCTCCTCAGGTGGAAGAGGGCCAGGCCCAGGTCCAGGGGGTGCTACTACTGTTGCCTGACCTAGAAATAGATTAGTCAGGTACACTGTCATCTACACAGTTGACCATGAACTGCGTGCCCAGGTAGAAAAAAAAAAAGTAGCTGTTTATATGTAAACCACTTTGAATGTGTAACCACAAAAAGGTGGTATAAAAGAACCCATTCACTTGCCTATTTTTATATCCTGGTTTTTATTAGCATCGTGGCTATAATGATGCCACTGACATTAAACATTTACTTACAGCTCTAGGTACAATGCTCGTTGGTTAAACTTCCTGGCCAGTCTCTCCAAGTCCCTTCTGTAACATAACATCAAATGTTATTTATATACAAAATAAAATCTAGCATTCATCATTAAACTTACTATACAAAAAAGTTTTCAAACTTTGCAAAATGCATATATGACTCGTAACTGGAAGTATCTCAGAACCTAACCTGTACTTGAGATAGCTCCTTTTCTGACCTGGAAGGACAAAAGAATGATGCTTCTTACGAAGGAAGAGGCTGGCCAGGAGTTTTGAATCAAGAAAACCAAAATTAGATTGTCTCATGGTGACTTTACTATCACATATTTACAGAGCATTGCAGGAGCTTGATGCAGTCACTTTATAGATTGCTATGAAGCATTTCTGACACTTGCACAATGTTTGGCAGCTTTTGAAATGAGGAAGTGACAGTGGAACAACCTTTTTATTATTACCCAATTACAGTCATGTGGATAGAGGCAAAGAAGGGTAAAGTGACTTGCCAAGGGTCACAAAAATAATTTGTGGTGGAAATAGATCCTGAAGCTCGTTTTTCAGATCTATTCACTAATTACTACTTTAGCATGCTCCTCTTTTCCCTTTCAAACATCTTTATTCTCTTTGGCTACTTAGCATATTACATATGTGCAAAAGATGTAATATATGCACAACTTGGATTTCAAATGCCAAACAAAAATGTTCCATTCCTGATAGGTGAAAAGGTGCATAGTGAGATGTTAATATTCAAAATATTTCTGTGGGTAAAGTTGTCATTTTTATAATAGGTAGATAAAGAAGAGCCAGCTCTGTGACTGCTGTGGGTGCTAGAACATCCCAATGTTGAGCAAACTCTTTGGGCCTGATTCTATAAACGGTGCCTAGCTCCTAGGTGCTGTTGAGCGTGGGTGGCAATCACCCGCTAGGCACCATTTATAGAATCATACGTAGTAGTGCCTTAGGTGCTACTAAGCACTAAAACCTTAGACGCACTGACATTTAGGCCACAGTTTTCTTGGCCTAAATGAATGTGCCTAAGGTAGGTGCCTATTGGCGCCTTAGTAAAACCAAGCTCAAAATCCACCCCGAATCCTCCCCTATCCATGCCTATCTTGAAGTGGTAGACATCTGCCAGGTTATGCACCTATAGGCTAATTAAATTTTTGAATGGTTTTTAAAATTGTTTTTTCATGGCTCTTTCAATTATCAGCGCTGATTAAGCCAATTAAAAAAAATAAGTTAGGCTTCTAGATCGGCTAGACGCACCAATCTAGGTACCTAACTTTAGGTGTCTTTTATAAAATTGGGGCCTTTGCATCCAGAGATGGGTAATTTTCATTGGATTTAGCACCCCCAATCATTTTGAACAGTTGTCTCCTTGGGTAGATCTGAATTAATGTTTTGTGTGGTCAAATTTATTTGGACAAAGAAAGGGGTGGTCGTAGGGGTATAGTGAGAACAGGCTAAAGTATTTATCCAGATACCATTACACAAAGTGCTAATCAGCAAAATTTGTATGGACAAGCAGGGCAGCACAAATACATGATCTAAAGCAGTGTTCTTCAACCACCGGTCCATGGACCAGTGCCGGTCCACAGAAATTTCCTACCGGTCCACAGGGCCAGCACGTGCATCAGGCCCAAAACAGTGTTCTTCAACCGCCAGTCCATGGTGCGATCGATGCAGCGTTAACTTTGAGCCAGCTCCCTCTTCCTCACTGATTCAGTGCACAAAGCCACGGGCAGTGGCTCCTACGGGCATCCTGCGCCTGAACCGGAAGCCTTCTCTCTGATGTTGCAGCGTCAGAGGGAAGGCTTCCAGATGAGGCTCGGGGCATGCAAGGTGTAATTAGTACTATTATGGGGCAGTGTCTGGGGTGGAGATTGGGTAGAGATGGGCAGGGTCTGGCCCACAACTTAGCCCAGTGTTTTTCAACCGTGGTCCACGGACCGATGCCGGTCCACAGAATAATTCTTTTATTTCTGCCGGTCCATAGGTGTAAAAAGGTTGAAAAACACTGATCTAAAGAACCTGGATAAATGTAATTAGATATTGAGCAGAACACCTACACAGATAGGCTACACCTGCCCCCAGCTTTTTCAATATGACATCTGGGCTTGTCTTTTAGAATGAATGAATACCTGCAGTAGATATGACAGGCCAGAGTCCATCATCCTATTACCCAAGTGTCAAAAGTATTTCCAAATCCCGTTGCCCTTCCCTCTAAAATTAAGGGATGGAGAAGAAAGGTACTGGATAAAACTCAAAGAAGTGAAAAGAGAAATACGATTGGCAAAAGTGCAGGCAGAAGAAAAAATGGCTAGAGAGGTAAAGCGAGGAGATGACTACTCTCCTATATTGGAGAAAGGAGGAAGACTAGAAATGGAATTGTGAGGAGGAGCCCAAGGCGCCTGAGCCAATCACTTGATGCACCGTGGCGGGGCCTAGGGCCCGAATTGTGGCGGGGTGGCCAACTAAAGGTATGGGGAGGGGGGCGGCAGCGACAAGACCCAACCAGCAGGAGGGAGTGGGCATCCCTCCTGCCATTTTGGCGCGGTGCGGGGGTATTCGGTGAGGAGGTGTTTGGCAGGCGGGCAGGGGGCAGGGGGAGGAGGAGGACCCGATGGCAGGAGGGAATGGGCATCCCTCTTGCCATTTTACTCCCTCCTGCCATTTTTTTTTGTTTGGGAGGGAGGGGGCTTTTTTTTCTTCTTTTTTTTTTTTTATTGGGCAGATATTTTGTAATACATGCAAAATATCTGCCCAATAAAAAAACCCCCAAAAAAACCGGCAGAAGCCCTGATAGCAGTGACAGGAGGCTGCTTCTCCCTGAGCGATTGAGTTGCTGAGGTTTTCATGCAAATGATTTGCACCTCTGTGCAAATCATTTGCACGCCCACTTGCTAGTGAATCAATAGCTGCTTAAAAATCGCCCAGAGAATTGGCCAACAGCGATTGAGTCGCCATCTTTAGTGAATCTGGGCCAAAGTACTGTAGGCTGCTGCAAGAGGGCACCCACTAGGGGCAAGAGGAGGAGAGTTAACCTCCTGCCCTCAACAATCCTGCTGGACCACCAGGGATACACCACTTTCTGCTTATGTTGTTAAATAATTTAGTTTTACTTTGGGAATTTTCCTTTGAACTACCTCCCCACATTGCCTCGGGGATAAACTTAGGGGCCCTTTTACGAAGCTACGCTTGGCACTAATGTGCATCTAACACAGCTTAAAATGCTGTGGTAGGTGCCATTTAAGTGTGCACTAATCCATGTGCCAAAACCTTTTTTCTAATTTTTTGAAAAGGGCATATAGTGAGAGCATTTCTGCACTAATCAGTTAGTTCAAATACATTACCGCATGTCGGCTGGTTAGTGTAGGATTGTTGCGTGAGCCCTTACCACCTACAAAATGGGGGGTGGGGGGTGGGAGGCAGTAAGAGTTCATGTTGTAATTTTTCAAAAAAAGTATTAAAAAAGAATAAAGATTAAAAAAAAAAAAAAGTAACATTAGCTTATGGCCATTAATAAAAAAAATTGGAAAATCAGTTATTATATGCCCTGGCAAAAATGGCCTAGAGCAGGGGTAGGGAACTCTGGTCCTCGAGAGCCGTAGTCCAGCCGGGTTTTCAGGATTTCCCCAATGAGCATGCATTGAAAGCAGTGCCTGCAAATAGATCTCATGCACATTCATTGGGGAAATCCTGAAAACCCGACTGGAATACAGCTCTCGAGGACCGGAGTTCCCTACCCCTGGCCTAGAGCATACAGGAAAAGCCCGCACATGGGTGCGCTAAGGACACTTTGTGCTGTCTTAGATTGCAAGCCCTTCCGAGACAGGAAAACAACCTGCTGTGCCTGCCTACAATTCGCCTTGAGCTACTACTGCTGCTAAGACCTCCGCTTATAAGAACAGCCGTACTGGGTCAGACCAAAGGTCCATCTAGCCCAGTTTCCCGTTTCAACAGCATTCAATCCGAGATCACAGTGATTGGTAGAAACCCAAAGAGTAGCAACAAGCTGAGATGTGAAACACTGAACGCTACACAGAACACGCATGGGACGTTAAGATCTCTGCTAAAGGCTACTGAGAAAGGCTAAATCTAAAACTCTTTCCCCCCTCTTGCAGATTTATTGCAAGAACAGCACCACAATAAGAAGTACTGCAAGGCTCAAACATGCTGAGAGCCAGCACAACATAAAACGCACCAGATTAGAATATTAAGAAATTCAATCAGGATTAGTTACAATCTCATTTTGTGTCATGGCAAAGAAAAGCTTGTCATATAACAGATATATGTATGAGCAGAAGTTTCAGTGCACTATTGTTCATTATTTACATAGTTTTATTTTCCTTCAAGAAATGATCTTGTTTTAAATGAAGGACTCTCGGAGCCATTATTCAGTAATGAAATGCTGCTAATAGTTTCCATTAAGGAGTTCTGATTATTTACTAAAAGTGGAGAGTGTCTGATCAGTTCCAGGAAGCACTTCTTCAGAAATGCTATAAGTCATACAGAATGAGCTTTATGCTTTTACTACTCATTTCCAAAATAGTGAGGGGATAAAGGAAAATAGACTTTTTATTATAGGCTAGCAAAAGGTTTACAGCTTTAGCAAGTCTTTTCCTTGGGTGAAACGATTTGGAAAATTGGAGCATAAATAACAAAGTTTCCCCAAATGATCAATGACGTATTAATACATTACCTAATGCTTCTAACCATCCATTAAAATAACCCAGTGTGAAATACAGAGATAAATAAGGTTGCCCTCCTTACAATGTTTAAAGGTAACTATATGCTGTTCTATTTGGCTTTAAATCTGTTTGAATATGAAAAACTGTTCCATTTTGTGTGGCACATTAATGACTCAGTGAAAAAAAACCAACAATTTACGACCTCTTTTACAAAGCCGCGCCAGCGGCTGCTCTGCGCTAACGGACCCAAAGCCCATAGATAATTAAAGGGCTTCGGGGCTGTTTCCGCGCAGCACTTGCTAGCGTGGCTTTGTAAAAGAGGCCGTTAGATGTGAAATAACAGACCAAGAAAAAGAATAAAGCATACTGTTTTTCAAAGTTAACCTCACCCCTTGTTTTTTTGACCAGCAGTCTGTTAACAGTCCAGCAGGTGGCATCTTATCATTGTTGCTGCTGGCTTGTCCAAAAATGATTTCACATAGTAAATAAAAGCAGGTGAAGACCAAAATGACTCATCCAGTCTGCTCAGTTGAGACACTGTACTTCCATTCTGTGTAGACTCACATATAAATCCCCTGTGCAGCCTACTCTTCACACCCCTTATTCTTCTTCTAGCAATGCCTCCCATATACTGTATAATAATAATAATAACTTTATTTTTCTATACCGCCATAATCAAACGACTTCTAGGCAGTTCACATTAAAAGAAGGCTGGACAATCAGCGAATTACAGAATGCATGAAGAAAAATGTTACATAAGAGAATGGAGTTACATGGGGAAGGAGAATATGAGAGGTTGGAGTTACCTGAGAGATTTCATCAGGGATTGCAGCGGGGAAATAACCACCATACCCAAAATCTATCATTTTGACCTCTGCACTCCCTGTTACTCGAACTTTCCTGAGTTGTCATAAGAACATAAGCAATGCCTCTGCTGGGTCAGACCTCAGGTCCATCGAGGCCAGCAGTCCGCTCACGCGGTGGCCCAACGGGTCCAGGACCTGTGCAGTAATCCTCTATCTATACCCCTCTATCCCCTTTTCCAGCAGGAAATTGTCCAATCCTTTCTTGAACCCCAGTACCGTACTCTGCCCTATTACGTTCTCTGGAAGTGCATTCCAGGTGTCCACCACACGATGTCACTTTGGGAAACTATATTGCATAGATTTGAAAAAGCATTCTATATTATGCATTCTAGTTATGTATTTACTTGCATTTGTCAACTACTCCGATCCCATCAGACCCAAAGTGATTTGCAGTAGTATCCATAGTTAAAATTCCACAATACAAAAACCATGAAACACATCTTTATTAAGATCAGCAACACTCTCCCCATGACAAATCTTCATCATTCCACACCAGTCACTATTTTCCAGTCCTGCAGAAAACACGTCCCAGTAGACAGCTGCTCTCAGTACAGCTAAATTCATGTGCAGCGAGAAGCAGCATGCATTCTCTTGCTTTGCTTCTTCCTGTAAAAGGGAAATGATTTTCAGAAAGACAGACTTAGGGCTCCTTTTACTAAGCCGCGTTAGGGCTTTAACGCGCAGAATAGCGCGCGCACTTAGACCTTAACGCCAGCACTGAGCTGGCATTAGTTCTAGCCGTGTTGCGGGGGTTTAGCACGCACGCTAAAAAACCGCTAATGCAGCTTAGTATAAGGTGCCCTTAGAGAATGGCACGGGGATAAAGTTAGTCCCTGTCCCTGTTGCAGATGGTAGGAGTCTGCTCGGCAGACAAGACTCTTGTTGCCACATCAAAGGCAGACAAAAAGCAAATGATGTCATTTAACAGTATTTATTCCGTTTTCTATATCATTCTACCAAGGGAGCGTACAATGGTTTACATGAATTTATTCAGGTGCTCAAACATTTTTCCCTGCCTGTCCCGGTGGGTTCACAATCTATTTAAGGTACCTGGGGCAATGGGGGGGGGGGGGGGGAGAGGGGGGTTAAGTGACTTGCCCAGGGTCAAAATTAGCAGCGTGGGTTTGAACACACATGCTCAGGGTGCTGAGGCTGTAGCTTTAACCACTACACCACAGTTCATTTAAATCCAAAAGCAGCTTCTAAAGGTTTGTTTTTTTTTAAATCAATGAATTCAGGTGCCCTTTGTCTAAGATGTTTTAAGTTTTTGCATATTGATACCAGGCTCAAGTTTTTAAAGAATGACACAAGAACAAAATTTGTCCCTTTCCCCGTAGGCTCTGTCCCTGCATCACCCCACGGTAAACAGCGGGTCCCCCTCCCCGTGTCATTCTCTAGGCAGACTAGCGAGGTAAAATCCCATTTGCCTACATAAATGGCTTTTAAAAACAACCCTTTGAAAGTTGTATACCATTGCATGAATATTGACTGAGTAATGTGTCAATACAGAAATAAGAGCAAAACACACCATACTAAAATATATATATAACTCAACTTTTGCATCAGTCACAATGTCACATATTAATAATTTTCAAAATTCCAATTCAGTTCAAAAAAAATTTTTTATTTTCAAAAAATCACTTTCAAAGGTGACCATGAACTAAACGGGTGGGTGTATTTCTACTCAGATCATAGGGTCTCTTATAACATACGTTATTTCAGATCCCCATCCTGGGATCTCAGCTCTAATCATATACACTCCACCCTGAGTTTGAATTCTAGCCTAAGTCCTAAAATGCTTCATCCCTTTGTTAATTCACAATGGCAACAAATTGATACAAAGAGAAAATCCCAAACAATCAAAAAGTATCTTTGTCAGAACTTCTCAAAAGAATGGTAACACTTATCTTTGAAGATTGACTTGAATTTCAGCGCTGATGGAGTTTTAAACTATTCGCAACACTACCGCTCACTTACACTTTAGCATTTCAATCGCATTGATCTTCTTCAGGGGAGACCTCTGCTTTTCGTTGCCATACAACAATTAAACACTGCACCTCTACAGCAGCTTCTTATAACGGCTCAAAAAGCATAGGTCTCCCCTGAAGAAGATCAATGCGATTGAAATGCTAAAGTGCATTAAATATTATCTGCCAAATTCTGGACTATTCTTTAAGCTCTGCTAGATTTTTCCTCCTGTTATCTACACCAGTGTTTCTCAATACGCTATACGCTTACCCTTAGGGGTATGCGAGCTGCTTGTTGGGGATACGCGCTGCCACGGATATTGTCTGCCCGCTTCTGCAGCCGGCGATCCCTCCTTCCTGCATGCCCCCTTCCGTCAAAGCCAACCCAACCCCAGCCCCCACTCCTCTCAGCTGGATCCGACCTCTCCCCAGTTCCCGATTCCCCCATTTACCAGCTCCCCGCCACTGTATTTTAAAAACTTGGGGCAGCCAGCGGCAAAACGAAAGCAGCCTCCTGCCGTCTGCCTGCCTGCCCCGGAAGTGTTCTTTCTGCAGCCTAAACAGAATGCTGCAGAAAAAACACTTCCGGGGCACTGGCAGATGGCAGGAGACAGGCTTCATTACCAATTCACCCACCTAACAGCTCCCCGCCATTGTATTTTAAAAACTTGGGGCAGCCAGTGGCAAAACGAAACCAGCCTCCCGCCTTCTGTCTGCCCCGGAAGTATTCTTTCTGCAGCCTATGCAGAATGCTGCAGAAAGAACACTTCCGGGGCACTGGCAGATGGCAGGAGGCAGGCTTCATTACCGATTCACCCACCTAACAACTCCCTGCCATTGTATTTTAAAATCTTCAGGCAGCCGGAGGTGCAACAAAGCCAGCCTCCTGCCATCTGCCTGCCCCAGAAGTGTTCTTACACAGAACGCTGTTGAAAGAACACTTCTGAGGCAGGCAGGCAGACGACGGGAGGCTGGCTTCGTTGCACCTCCAGCTGCCCAAAGATTTTAAAATACAGTGGTGGGAAACTGCTAGGTGGGGGGAATCAGGAACTTGGGAGAGACTGGATCCAGCTGAGAGGAGTGGGGGCTGGAGTTGGGAACAAGGGAAGGACAAATGCTGCACAGGGTTGGGGATGGGAAGGACAGATGCGGCCTTGCAAAGGGTTTGTGTTTGAGACCACTGATCTACATGTTCAAAGTGGCTTTGAAGTTCAGCATGTGGAAGCTAATTTTTAACAGCAAGTTTTATGTGATTGGTTTTGAAATACTGTATTTTTCGGTCCATAAGACGCATGTTTTCCACCCCCACCTCCCTTCCCGGTATCGTTTAATAACCTGGCCCGCCCACCGGCCCTTGTTTTAAAACACTCTTGTTCGCCCGCCAGCAGTACCTTTTTAAATGCCCCCTGAAGCCTTGTGGTCCAACAGTGTATGGGCTAGCAGGAGTACGCTGTCTGCGTTTCTGCCTGGGCCTGCCCCGTTTTCTGAATGGCTTCATTGGTTCTCGTGGGAGGAGTGGGGGAGGGAGGAAGATTGTTAGTCGGCTGGGTCGGCAGGTTACAGGTCAGGAAAAGAGGGATAGGATGCAGAGCCTTGCAGGGAATGGGGGACAGGGTGCAGAGCCTGGCAGGGAGGGGGGACAGGGTGCAGAGCCTGGGAGAGAGGAGAGACGGGAAGACAGGATGCAGAGCCTGGCAGGGAGGGGGAGACAGGGTGCAGAGCCTGGTAAGGAGTGTGGGGTTGGGTGCAGAGCCTGGCAGAGAGTGAGGGAGGGTGGGTGCACAATTTGATTCAGAATGGGGATTTTTTTTTCTTGTTTTCCTTCTTTAAATCTAGGGTGCGTCTTATGGTTCGATGCGTCTTATGGAGCAAAAAGTACGGTATGTCTCCTTAGAGGTTTATGGAGGCCTATTTTATAACAGGTTACATAGGTTTGGAGGTTGAGAGTACATCTCTTTATAGGCTGTTTTTAAAGAGATCCATAGGATCCTATGTGTCTTTACAAAACATTAAGGGAAAACCAATAGAAGTCACAGCTAGGTTAATGCAGCAGATTTTTATGGCGGTTTGGAAGCAAACATATACACATTAGCAAATAAAGTAAGTGTTTGCATGTTGTGTATGAACCACATGCCTAAATTACAATTCTGTCCATGTTCTGCCCAACCTCACCTCCAGAAAACTAATATGCATGGGTAATATGAGAGTATGCTTCTTTATGTCACCATTCTTATGCTGCTCTGCATGTAACTCAGGAGTTATTTTATAAAAGCCCTTTCATGTGCATAAAAAGGCCTTTACATGAGAAAAATATTTTAGAAAAGGAGTACACACTGGTCCAGATTCTATTGATGGCACCTAGAGTTAAGCACCTAGATCGGTGCACCTAGCCAATCTAGATGCCTAACTTAATTATTCAGTTTGAGGAAGTTTACATCACTTCCTGTTCCCATGTAGCTGAGACTCCAGAGACAGTGGACACTTGCACTGCTGGCCCTGTTGGAAGAGTCATGTCGAAGGAAGGGAGGGACTACAGAAAGATACCGGACCACAGGAAAAAGAGGAAAGAGTTACCAGACCATGGAGGGAGGAGGAGGAAGAAAAAGAAAGAGTTACCGGACCTGGGGGGTGGAGGTAGGAAGGAGGAGACAGATACTGGACTGCAGGAAGGAGGAGAGAGATACCGGACCATGGGGGTGAGTGAGGAGAGATACCGGACTGCAGGGGAGGGTGAAGATTCAGGAGCACAGAAAAATTTGCCAAAGGAGAGGCAGATTGTAGACTCCTGAGGGGAGGGGAGGAAGAGGGGGGAGATGCTTCAAGAGCATAGGAAGATTTTGCTGGGAGAAAGAGGTACAGATGGGGTGATGTTTGAAAGAGTCAGATGCTGGAAATAGGTGATGGAAAAAACAAGGGAGATGGTGACAGGGGAGAAATGGTGATAACAGAGTGGGAGGGAGAGGGAGGGCAGAGAGAAGGGAAGAGAGGGTGCCGGTGGAAGGAGATGATGGTACCCATGAATGGTGGGGAAGGGAAAAGAAGAGAGTGAAACTAGATATTTGAAAAGAAGGAAGAAAAATGAAAGAAAAGTTGATTGTGAAAGATGGATATAGGGCAGAAAGTAAAGAGAAGAAAAAGAAAAAAAAATAGTGAATAAACAGGAGACCCATGGAAATAGAGTTCAGAGCACAGGGAAGCAGAACCAGAGAAGTGGAATGAGATGATTAGAAAGAAAAAAAAATCACCAGGCAACAAAGGTAATATAAATTATTTTATTTTTAATTTAGTAATGGAGGTAATGGGATTTAATATACCAACTTTCTATGGGACAATCAAATTGATGTGTGTCAGTTTTGAGAATTTACATCTGCTATCTATATATTGCAGTATACAAGAGGAAATGTGAGGGAGCGCTTTATGTGATTGTGCAATTAAAAATTTAATCACGATTAATGGTATGATTAAATTTTTTAATGAATGTATAGCCCTAATTAACCCCTCCCCCTTTTACAAAGCTTTTTTTAATCACTGGCTATCCATTTACTATTTCCTTTTACACCTCCTTTCTTCTTCATTCCCTCCCTACATTCATCTTTAACAATGATCTTTCCTGTTTAACTTTCTTCCATTTTCCTTCTTCCTTCATAAACCTATCTAGTTTTCCACCTTTCCTTCTCTTTTATCCATGTGCAGTATTCCCTACTTCCCTTTTTTTCTATGTGCATTGACCCTCTCTTCTTTTCCTTTCCTTTCCCTTCCCGTCATGACAAAAGTTCAGGTAGCCAGCCCACAGCCCAGGATCTTGAAAATTATTTTATAGATAAAATTGATAAAATTAGGGAACATATTCAATCAAAAGTTATCATCGTCCCCAAAGATGAGGAACAAGGCTCGAAGTTATCACTATCAAAATGTGCCAACTTTAATTTGCCTTATTTAAATGATCTTAAAAGACTACTTCAGACCATTAATACCAAGAGATCCTGTTTGGATATGATCCCTCCTTCACTATTAAAGCATTTCTTTCCTATTTTTGGTCCAATTATTCACAAACTGATCATAAATAGCTTATCTTTGGAGTCTCTTCCAAGATCCTGGAAAGAATCATCCATCCGCCCGATTATGAAAGACCATAATGAATCCCCAACTGAAAAATCCAATTGCCAACATTCCATTCCTCGTTAAACTCACAGAAAAGGTAGTCTTTAATCAAATTACTGATTTCATCGACAAAACTAAGGTGCTGCACCCCAACCAGACTGGATTCAGGCAAAACCATTCAATGGAACAATCTATGATTGGTTTAACAACCTCTATCTTATATTACTTGGATGATCATAAGTCTGTCCTTCTGATTTTTCTAGATTTATCTGCTGCTTTCGATACTTTTGACCATCACTTGCTTCTCAATAGATTGATTTCTATAGGCATTTCCGATCAAGTTCTGCGTTGGTTCCATTCTTACTTTTCAGATCGCTCCTCCAAAGTGATACTTAATAACTCATCATACAATACATACACCAACACCTATGGAATCTCACAGGGTTCCATATTATCTCCCCTTCTCTTTAATATTTTCTTGGCACTATTAAGAGTGATAAGAGTGGATAGCGTAGCTGGTTTTAAGAAAGGTTTAGACAAGTTCCTGGAGGAAAAGTCCATAGTATGTTATTGAGAAAGACACGGGAAAAGCCACTGCTTGCCCTGTATTGGTCAACACCAAATGTGTTATACACTGCTATCAGTGTGATTTTTGTTCCAATCACCTTCATAATGTGGTTAGTATAATATTTTAATGTGGCCTCAGGTACACCACCTCCACTCTTGATAATAACTTATATCGCGGTGGGGCTATTAGTGTATCAATATCTTCATTGGCCTACATTATTATAGCATATCACGTGCTCATTTTCAATTTATAAAACCTTTGAGGTATATGTTTTTTTAGAAGTTTTTGTGAAGATGTTAGTCAAATCTTATGATATATTGCATACTTAACTTAAATTAATCATACTCCTGGGACCAGATGATCCAACATGTTTTGCAAAATTTTTTTTTTTTTTATCAAGGATCCCCCTGAGCCGCTGTGTCCTCCACCTTATTCAATCTTATTAGCATAGCATAGCATAGCACCCAAAATCTAGTTACAGATGGTAATACAATATAATGTTTCACCTACAACTTATTTGTTGGCCTCTATTTCTCCACATTCAACTGTATTCCCACTTCTCTAAAAAGACTGTGAAATAGAAAGATTTACATGAAGATTAAAATGTACATTTCTTTGAGAGAGTACTCTGTATCCCAGAGATAGCATTAAATGTCAAGTGTTTCAGCAGTTGCTATAGTGACACTTTATTTTTATTGAATGAAGAATTAAAATATGCATAAATTTCAGTATACAAACTGTTGCTAAGAACTGGGGCATTTTTTTGTCTTTGATTTAGAAGAAAAAATAACCTTCCTTACTCATTAAATTTAATTGAGTAATTAGAGCAAAAATGAGATATTCTAAATAGATCTTTCGACTATTTATTATATTAGTTGCACAGAATGCTAAGATTATGTAGACTATGGATTTGATTGATTTCTATCATTAATAAGAGACTTCTTTGCAAGACAATGATTGATATACTAGTGATATTTAATGACTTATCAAATCTGTTTTGTCACTCATTTTTCTACCATTTCTCTTGAATACTATTTTGACCCTGTTTTCCAATTTACTGAAATTACCAATTAGACATTAGCACTTTCTTTATGACTAAAGTTCAGTGAGTAGTTTTTATGAATCAGACTAGGATATGCAAATTCTGGACATCTAATCATGTTTCTGAATAAAATCATATGGATGCCACATTCACTTCAATAGAATCGAAGATCAACTAACCAATTTTAATGCAGGAATTACTGCGCACTAGTGCTGCTCGATTCGATTCAGCCTATTGAATCGGTTTTTCGATTCGATTTTCCTACCCAATTGGATGCTTTTTTCAAACATCCTGATGTGTTTGTGTTATAGCTTCTTCACCCCTTTTATAGCCTCTTCACCCCCTGTGCCCTCTCCTATCCACACTGGTCCTGTAATGTAAACAAAATAAACAAAAAATACTTTTCCTCTCTCTGTTAAATCCTAGCTCACGTTTGCGGTCTAACACCAGCTCTGGAAGGATACACATTTCAAATCTGACATATTGTAATCACAAAACAGAAAATAAAATTATTTTTCCTACCTTTTGTTGTCTGCTTATTTTTCAAATCATGTTGGTCGCAGGCTCTTGTTGTCTTCTGATCAGGCTCTCCTTCTTTCTTCTTTCTCCATGCTAACCATCCATCTTCCAACTCTGTCCTCCCCTTCTGTTTCCCTTTCCTCCCCCAGAGGTCTGGCATCTTTCCTTTTTTTCATCTCCATCCCCACGCAGCTGCAGTGATGACCCCACTATCCATAGATCCACCATCTCTCCTTTTCTCAACTACCCTTTCATCCAGCATCTCTCTTCTGTGTCCCTGTCCCTATTCTCCTCTCCAGTAGTGTCCCCCTTGTGTCCCTGTTCCTATGCTCCCTCTTATCTCTGTTTTATGTCTCTCTCCATATCCAGCTTCTTCTTTCTCTTCCTTACCTCCTGTATCCCCTTCCCCAGGTTCAAGTTTCTCCTACTATCTCTCCTGCATCCTGCCCACCTACTTTGGAGCAGTATCTGTCCCTCTTGTACCCTTCCCCTTGTGGTCTTGCATTTATCTCTCCCTCTCTCCATTAGGCCAGCAACTCTCCTCTGCTTTCCTCCCCCTATTTTTTGTTTGGTCTCTCTCTTCCCTTCACTTCACCTCAGGTCCAGCATCTCCCCTCCCTTCTCTTACTCCTTCCTCCTCTTCCCTCTGCACAGGCCTGCCTCCTCACGGCAAAGACCTGCTCCCCCCGCAAAGGCCTGCCTCCCCACCGCAAAGGCACTCTTCCTCCTCCTTCCTCTGCACAGGCCTGCCTCCCCATCGTGAAGGCCTTCCCCCCCCCCCCGCGAAGGTTTGCTCCCCCCGCAAGCCTGCATGTGCCCCAAGCTTCCCCACTCTTACCTTAAGCTAATACGGCAGCCTGCAAGATCACTGGTGCTATAGCAATCCTGCAGCTGCCGTCGTCCTCAGTGGCATGTTCTCTCTGCCGCAATCCTGACCCTGACGTCAGAGGAGGGGCAGGAACGTAGCAGAGAGAACATGCCGCTGAGGACAACGGGGTAAGAGCGGGGAAGCTGGGGGAACATGCAGGCCTTTCCGACTGACCCTCCCCCCTCAAGCAGGAGCGGCAGTGGACGGCCAGCAAGAGGCAGCACTACTGCTCCTGTTTAGGAAGGCACAGGGGGAAGGGTCAGTCATCAAATCGGGAGACTGATTTTTTTTTAATCGAATTGATTCACCGGATTCGAATCGTTGAATCGGGCAGCACTTGTTGTAAATCCAGCACTTGTTGTAAAGGTGTTGTAAATCCAATACATTGTTTGTAAATCGGCATGTCAATGCGGATCCTAATGTAATTGTTGTGAACCGCCTAGAACTCGATGGGCATGGCGGTATATAAGAATAAAATTATTATTATTATTATTCTGCGCACTACCATTTACATGGCAACTTAACAACATGCAACAGTTAACATAGAATGGAGTGAATGTGAAAGTAGTTACTGTGTGTTAACTATCAATGCAGCAAATAATCTAGCGCAATTAACGTCATTGCAAGAGATATACTATAGCTAGCTGCATCACATTATCTGCCATTCTGTTCATGACCGGGGGGTGGGGGGGGGGCTTTAACCACATCCTAATCTACCATAGGAATCACTAACTGGCAATGCTTCTGAACCCTCTCCAGTTAGGTTTTCAGGATATATTTATCACCTTATCATGAAAAGATTCACCCACAGCAGTTTACAATGAGGTACTCAAGTATTTTCCCTGGCATCTAACTGTGGTACCTGGGGCAATGGAGGGTTAAGTGATTTGCCCAGAATCATAGGGAGCAAACTGGCATTGAACCCACAACCTCAGGGTGCTGAGGCCACAGCTCTAACCACTAGGCCACTCCTCCTTACCACAATGGATATGTGTGAGATAGACTTGCATATAATGGAGACTCGCTGCATTCAAATCTTTCTCAGGCATATTTATTTTGGTAATTTTGAAAACCAGACTGGCTAGTTATGCCTCCAGAAGAGGATTGAGAAAAATTGCCCTAGGTTATTGATTCCCATGGTAAATGACTAACACACTGTGAGCCATCTTGCAAGTAGCACTATTCTACTATCCTAGCTGCAAAACAGTGGCCCAATCATGCCCAGCAGTCCACTCACGCGGCGGCCCTCTGGTCAAAGACCAGCGCCTTAGCTGAGACTAGCCCTATCAGCATACGCCCTTGTTCAGCAGGAACTTGTCTAACTTTGTCTTGAATCCCTGGAGAGTGTTTTCCCCTATAACAGGCTCCGGAAGAGCGTTCCAGTTTTCCACCACTCTCTGGGTGAAGTAGAACTTCCTTACATTTGTACAGAATCTATCCCCTTTCAACTTTAGAGAGTGCAAGGCTTATGAAGAAACTACTAAGCCATGGAATAGGAGGAGAAGTACACAGATGGATCGGCAAATGGCTTGAAAATAGAAGGCAAAGGGTTAGCATAAATGGGAAATTCTCGGACTGGGAGAAAGTGACCAGCGGCGTGCCCCAGGGCTCGGTTCTTGGGCCTATCTTGTTCAATATTTTTATAAACGACCTGGAAGAGGAAACGACATGCAATATAATAAAGTTTGCTAATGATACAAAACTATGTCGGGTGGTTGGCTCTCAAAGGGACTGCGAGGATCTCCAGAAAGATCTGAATCAGCTACAAACGTGGGCGATAAAGTGGCAGATGAACTTTAACATAAACAAATGCAAGGTGATGCATCTAGGAAAGAAAAACAAGGAATATGAGTATAAGATGTTGGGGGTCAAGTTGGAAAAATGCGAACAGGAAAGGGATTTGGGGGTACTGATTGACAGTACCCTAAAGCCATCGGCACAGTGTGTGGCGGCGGCGAAGAAAGCAAATAGGATGTTGGGCATAATTAAGAAGGGGATTACGAGTAGATCGGAAGAAGTTATAATGCCACTTTATAACTTTAATACTGTGTCCAACACTGGTCTCCATACCTTAAAAAGGATATAACTCTGCTAGAGAGAATGCAGAGGCGAGCCACGAAACTTATTAAAGGAATGGAACATATGAGCTACAAAGATCGACTCAGGAAGCTGGGACTGTTTACCCTTGAGAAGAGAAGACTGAGAGGGGATTTGATTGAGACTTTTAAAATATTAAAAGGATTTGATAAAATAGACCAAGAAGCAGCATTACTGACATTTTCACATGTGACACGGACAAGAGGTCATAGCCTGAAACTGAGTGGCAGCAGGTTCAGGACAAATGTCAGGAAGTTTTCTTTCACACAGCGCGTGGTGGATGCTTGGAATGCACTCCCGGGGGAGGTTGTGGAGGAGACTACTGTACTGGGATTCAAGCGCAAGTTGGATGCATACCTTCTTGCATATCATATTGAGGGATACGGTAAATCCGGGTCTCCATAAAGGAGTACCTAAATGGGCCGTCGCGTGTGCGGATCGCCGGACTAGATGGACCTCGGTCTGATCCGGTGAAGGCGTTTCTTATGTTCTTATGTTCTCCCTACCTTGGAGATGGTGAACAACCTGTCCTTATCTACTAAGTCTATCCCCTTCAGTACCTTGAATGTTTCGATCATATGTTAAAAGGACTAGGCAAAATAAAATAAAGCTTCCCCCAAGCTCCCCAGATCAAGAATCCCTCCCCCTGAGAGCTATATGAAAACCTGCCCCTTAGCAGTAGTACCACAAGACTACTAATAGGGGCCACCAGTGCCATTTTCAACCCAGAACCAGCAAGGACATGAGTGACTGGGGATTTTTCCTGACTGTACTCTAGTCTATTAGATTCCATGGAAATGTAGGCCTGAGGGAGGGAGGCACAACCACAGGGCACTACATATTTGGGGGTGTAGGTGATATTTTCAAAGAGTGCCTGACCTTGGATAAAGCTTCCAGGTGAGGGTCTTCCAACTTGGTGACTTTAGAAGGGGGGTTTATATATGTTTCTGTTTATGAGATTTTTGATATACTTCTTTTCTGTGGTATAACCAAAGTGGTTTACAGGTGCAGAAGTTACTTTCCCTGCATCTAGTGGGCTTATTTTTACCTTTGACAGGCCCATTTATGATGGAAGCATCAACCAGAAAGGCAATCCAACTGCAGTTAGGAAGGAAATGTACAACCTGGTCAGGAGACACCAAGAAGGCCAAACAAAGAACAGAGACTGATCATCATAGCCACACTGGTCAGTCTCTGTCATTTGTTTCTATTTCTGTGTGTCTCCTGACCAGGATGCACCTTTCCTTCCCATTTATGATGCAGTGCAGGACCAGTGGGCCATGGCTTTGAATCCAGTGCTCTCAGGATGCTAAAATAACCTGAGTTTTTTACTGAGATTATTTTTCCAGCTATAATGTGGCTTGCGGTGTTCACCACAAGCCATATTTTGGAATTTACATACATAGCCACCCCACATAAGAGTTTTAGAGAGGCTAAGCTTCCCCAGTATAAACCGCAACATTCCCCTTCCTGATTATCCTCTCAGTACTACTTCTGCTGGGCCCATTGACTTCCCAGATTGTCATTGATGGGGAAAGAGAGACGGGGCACTGCTGGAAGGGGGAAAGAGAGAAATGGGACATTGTTGGATGGGAGAAAGAGAAAGACAGGACACTGCTGGATGGAGGAAAGAGAGACGGGACACTGCTAGATGGAGGGAACAGAGACAGAAAAAGATAGGGCTATGCAGGAATTGGGTAAGGGATAGTGTGGTGCTGAATGGGATGGGAAGGAAGAAACAGAGATGGGAGGAGAGAGAATGGAAGCCAAGTTGCATGGAACAGGAGAAGAGAGGGGCCCAAGTTACATAGTAGGGAAGGAAGAGAGAGGAGATGCTGCATGACAGAAGGGAGATAGAAAGGCAGGAAATATGAGGGGCATTTTCAATAAGACGTCTAAGTCCAACTTTGGACATTTCCTACAAGACACCCAAAATCAGAGGCAGAAAAGCAACCATTTTTGAAACTGGCAACACTGCAAGACATCCCAATTTTTTTCTTTTTTTAAATCGCCTAAGACGTCTTGGCCACTAGGACATCTAACCTTAGGACGTCCAACTTTGTTCAAGTTTCAAGTTTCTATTAATATTTGATGAATCGCTTATTCGGTTTGCTAAGCGATGTACAACTTCATAAAAACAAAGATGTGAGGACTAACAAAGTAACTTCAGACTTACGAATCCAAGACAAACATAAGTCGGAGAAAGGGCGGGACCGCCAGAAGAGGAAGCAGCGCAGATGCAGGGCTCAGAGAAGGGGCGGGACCGCCGGCAGAGGAAGCAGCAGGACAACGGTAGGCAGCTTCTCCATGATGGGGGTGGGGGTGCGTGTGCGAGTGCGAACGGTCCTTCGGGGTGGGAGTGTGAGCGGTCCTGCGGGATGAATCGGACGTCGGGGGGGGAACTATGTAAAAAAAATTTGTGCAACGCGCTCATGAATATAACGCGCATGGTTATACTCGGTTTGTAAAATCGTGTATAACGCGCGCGTTATATGCGTGAAAATATGGTAATGCAAACATCTTATTTGATTCCCTTGGTGATTTAAGGTTTATGTAGGGATAAGTGTGATTAAATTCCCTTTCTCTATACAAATCCAACACACTGCTAAAATCTGTCTTTTATTTCTCTATAACAGTAGTCTCCAACTTTTTTCATGTAAAAAAAAGGTCACCAAAAGATTTCAGGCTTTTACACATATTACTAATTTTGCAAACCACCTTGACCTGCTTGTTCAGACTGCATATTAAACATTAACAATTAATACTAATATTGATTCTACAACACTTCAAGGATATATTTTAAAAAATACACTTTATTTTGGATTGTCAATAGTGGAAAATTCCATAAATGAGACACCTGAGTAACACACTTAAGAGATTGTTTTCAGTTACTATATCAAGTAGGCAAATTTGAAATGAATGCATTGAATGAAGAGCATTTGTTTTCAGGGCTGCAAAGGAGTTGGCTCCTATGCTGGGAGGAAGTTATCAATTTTAGCAAAAGAATGATATGCAATGAATTACATGGATCTACACTTCTAGAATATTGTCACCATAAAGGATTACTTGGGGATTAAGGATTAAAAATCTACCCAGGTTGTATAATGATGATGAGGGATTTATGAGACAGTTGGAGGTGAAAGAAGGAATAAGAAGTATTGGAAAAAGAATTTAGTTCCTTAAACAAAATGATACATGTTTTGATGTGTTCTACAAGGATTATAAGAATCTTAAAAAGTTTCAAAAGAAACTGAAGTTGAGGTTGACTATATGGAGAGTAATAATAATCACAAGAAGAGAGATGTTAACTAGGAGCCAAGGAACACAAAGAATAAGATAGATAAGAGAAAAAGAAGTAACACATCCCCCACAAATGATAAGGATAAGACGAGGATTGGGAGCAAATACACAGCCTCACCTTATACTAATATTAACCAACAGCTTTTCAACAATAACACTTTAAGGCAGCAGCTCTCAAACTTGTCCTGGTGGTCCACCAGCCATTTGGGTTTTGTAGGGCATCCCCCAATAAATATGCATGAGAGAGATCATATATAATGGAGGTGACAAGCATATAATCTGTCTCATGCACATGTTTTAAAACCCTCAAGTATTGTAACAGTATCAATAAAACTTTTATTTTTGGACTACTTCATTTTAAGTCTGCTCTTCTACCTTGTTGGCATCTGCAGATTTGCCGCCTTATTTCTTGGTGCTTTGATCCAGTAGCTCTTCTTTCCCTGTTAACATCAGTGACAGCATGTGGATGCAGGGCTTGTTTTTTTTTTAATTATATTGAGAGTAGTTTCTTGAAGTGTTTTGTGATAAGCATGCGGTTAAAACATTCTACAGTATTTTTTTCTGTTTTATGCAGCAGAAAACAGTTTCCACTCTATATCGTATGATATGGTATTAAGAGTTACTATATAATATTGTACATATATTGGCTTTACACCATGCAAAAATATCTGCATTTAAAAATTATAGAAAAATGTTATCTGCATAAGGGGCTGATTCTACAAACGTGTGTCCCAATTGTAGGTGGCAGTAGGCAGCCAATCAGGACGTGCATTTTTTTTAAAAAAGCTTCCCGAAGCAGGACGCCCACACTGTGGGTATTTGTCGCGGGTCTAGAGAAATGCATAGGGACACTTAAGCTCGGCCAAGGCTGGGTGTGGTTTCGCCAGGAATTGGCCTTGGACAAGTTTAAGTGGCCCTAGAGCCTAAATGTAGGCCTGCAAAATGCTGGCCTACATTTCAGACCTTTAAAACTAGACACGGCAAGGGAATTCTCAATCAGCTGAGCCGGCAGGACTGCCCGAAGCCGCAGCTTTGGAGAGTCCTGCCACAATCAGTTGAGCCAGCTGCAGAAGAGGACCCCCTGACTGCACCATGAAATCAGCAGGAGGGATGCCTACTCCCTTCCAACACCCTCCCAAACCCCTGACATCCCCCCAAATGCCAGTGACCCCCAAACCTGAACCCCTAACCCCTCCCCATACCTTTTTGAAGAAAGGCCGGCCAGAGGGATGTTTACTCTCTCTGGCCGGCAAGTCTGCCTCTTCAAAATGGCAGGCCTACCCCTTCCTGGTGCATCCTGAGATGTACTGGGGAAGGTTCTAAGGCCCTGATTGGCTCCAATGCCTGAGGTCCCTTCTGAATCAGTTGCTAATTTTAAAGATCTAGATGGGAAGGTGGAACTGGACTCAAAAGTTCACTCAATGGAGAATAAGATCATTTCTTTACAACAATCCAGCTTCTCTGCAGTCCAGAAGAGTTTGTATATATACCGTAAGGTGAAATCTTTTGAGAAAGTTCTTTCTGTTAGGAACCTTTGGTTCCTTAATTTTTCTATTAGTCACCTTTTGACTCCAGAGATACTTGTTAAGAAGTACTTTAAAGAGATATAAGGACTACAAACTATTGTAGAGTCCATTTTGTTAGTTAAATGTTGCTATATTCCCACTAAGGGCTCCTTTTATTAAGCTGCGCTAGTAGTTTTAGTGCACGCTAGATGCTAACGCCTCCATAGAGCTGGCATTAGTATTTTCCATGTAGCGCAGGGGTTAGTGCGCTCTAATATTCAGCGTGCGCTAAAAACACTACCGCAGTTTAGTAAAAGTGCTACCTAAGTGGTAGCAAAAGGGACTACTTTCTTTTTACACTTCCTCTGTAGATATTTGATAATATTTCAGGGTAAACTATGTATTCTTTGAATTAATACAATTAGAGAATTTTCTTCAGGGATCTGATTTTTAAAAATGGCCAAAAAAGATAGACATTCTAATAAGGTGACCATACGTCCCGTTTTGAACGGGATCTTCCCATTTTCAGAACCCCGTCCCATTGTCCCCACAAACAGCTTCGGGATGCCGAAATGTCACATTTTCAGGGACAGCGTCCCGAAGCTGTGCTTGGGGACAACGGGGGACAGGCAATCACTTCCTGTCCCTACCTGCCGCATTAAAAAAAAAAAAGCCTCCCTCCTTCCTTTCCCCCGGTCCGCTGCTATCTTACCTCCCTGCTGCTAATTGCCGACAAGAAGTCTTCTTTCTGACGTCAATTCTAACATTTGAGAGGACATTCTGGGCCAGCCAATCACTGCCTGGCTGGCCCAGAATGTCCTCTCCGACGTCAGAATTGACGTCAGAATTGACGTCGGAACGAAGACTTCTTGTCGGCGATTAGCAGCAGCAGGGAGGTAAGATAACAGCGGTCCGGAGGAAAGGAAGGCGGGAGGCTTTTTTTTTTTTTGTGCGGCAGGGAGGGAAGGAGGTAGGCAGGCAAGCAGGCTAGCTTTGGCCAGGGAGGGAGGGAGGTAGACAGGCAGACAGGCTGGCTTCGGGGGTTGGGGTGGGACAAAGTCTGGAAGGCAGTGAGGGAGACATGGGAAGGAGGCACTGGGGGCACTAAGGACATGGGAAGGAGGCACTGGGGCACTAAGGACATGGGAAGGAGGCACTGGGAGCATTAAGGACATAGGAAGGAGCACTGAGGGCATAGGAAGGAGGCACTGGGGGCACTAAGGACATAGAAAGGAGGCACTGAGGGCACTAAGGACATGGGAAGGAGGCACTGGGGCACTAAGGACATGGGAAGGAGGGGTTTGGTGGGGCTAGGGCAGGGCTAGGGTGGGATTGGGGACAGGACTAACAATTAATAGCTGTCCCCTTTTGATGAAAAAAATAAATGGTCACGTTACGTACTAAAGACCAGGACATCTAGACAGGTCATATTTTGAAAAAAAAAGTTGGACATCTTGTGGTTTCGAAAATGGCTCTTTTGCTGTCCCAATTTTTGGATGTCTTGCAGGAGGTGTCCAAAGTTGGACTTAGACATTCTATCGAAAATGGCCTTCCACATGTGCTTATCCACTAGCCATTCATGGCCATACAGGGCCCTCCAAATTGTTTAAAGCGGTAAAGTGATTATATAATATATGGGAAGGAGGTTACAATGAAGGGAATGAAAACAAGTTAGAAGACAGAGAAATGGATTGCAGGAAAGCCAGAGATTGAGGATGCTGGTTCATGGGGAAGAAAACACTGCAAAGAGAGGAAAAAAGAAAATAGAAGCTTTTGGAGAGACGGAGGGTAGAGGATATCATATCCTCTACTCTCCGTCTCCCCAAAGCCAAGTAAAGAGAGAGTGGTAAAGTGTCATAATTTCTTCTCATCTTTAAGACAATATGATGCAGCATTCAAGCCAGTGTGCCAGTCATTCTTCTGAAGTACAGTATTATATGACTGAAAAGTTCATTTGAATCAACTTTGTAAAAATGCTCTATAAATTTTAGTTGGTACCATTCTATAGTATCCACTCTCTCTTTAGCTAAGCCTAACTGAAAATTAGAGTCAACAGAAAGTTCTTTAATCTGAATATTTTATTTTGATATTGGCATCCTTACTTTCTAGCAATACAAGAGTTAATTAAAATGTTAATTAACAAGGGTTAATTAAGATTTAAAACTTATTCAGGACATTTAGAAATTAAGGTTTTAAAAGCTTCTCTGGATTTGAAGTAAATGCAAAAAAGTATTAAGTGTCTCTTTTTTTTCTATTCTTCCTTGCAGCCTGACCCTGCAGGCAGAGATATTGCTATCCTTCCATTTCTGGAGCATTGTGAGAACACTCACATGACCATTTGGCTTGGTATAGTCTACGCCTACAAAGGGCTTTTAATGGTAAGCTATGGGGCTCATAATCAAACCTTAAACATATCTCAAAATCCAACCAAGTCGGCACTTGGATGACAGGTCGTTCAAGTGCCGATAATCAAACCAAATTTCTGGATGTATCAAGGCACTTTTTAGGCCTCTGAATGCCACTGTGTGCTCAGAGCTGAAAGGAGCATATCTGGAGGAGTGGTTGGGACGGTATTTGGGTGGGATGTGGGCCAAACTACACTTAGTCATCCTGCAGGGATAATCAAATGTTTTACAAGACTTCCTGGACAAAACCTTTTTCTTACTCAAAATAGGGCCCCCTCTGTTCATAGACCTGTCTATCTAGGGGTTCATTACTTGATTGAAATATCCTACAACCATGAAGGGGACTACTGGGTCTTGCATGCTCAATCGGATCAATTTAGTAAAAAATGCATGTTCATAAACATTCAGAGTTTATACTCTCAGTAAGTTAAAAACCTATGGGGCTCATAATCAAAACTTTAAAACGACTAAACACCCACCCTCAGTTAGCATTTTGACATCCTAATAGACAGAATGTCCAAGTGCCGATAATCAAACCGAATTTCTGGATGTATAGTGGGGCTTCCTATGCCTCTGAATGCCCTGTATGCCAAGAGCTGAAAGGGGCATATCTGGAAGAGTGGTCAGGGCAGTATTTGAGTGGGATGTGGGCTGACTTAGACATCCTGCAGGAATAATTGAATGTTTTACTAGACAACCTGGATGAAACTTAGACGTTGTGTGTTAGACGATGTGAAAATAGGTATAAGTGCCAAAATGTTATCCAAAGTAACCAGATAACCACTGCAGAGACAAAGTAAAGACTCTACACGCTCCCCCAGTGATCACTGGCCCCATCACATACTCCCAAAGATCAGAATAAAAACGTATATACCTGTCTCCAGAACATCAGCACCTGGTATAGGAAAACCTAGTAGAGCTGCATACAGGTGTCTTAAGAAGCCTGGGGTGTGGGCTAGTAAACCATAGAGAGCAGAACCCAGACACATGAGCCACTCTAACCACTACATTTATGGTGGAAAATGTGAGAACACCAACCCCCCTCAAAAAAAAAAAAAAAAAAAAAAATCAAAATCCTACTCTACTGCCACCTGCCATCATAAGGGCTATTAGGGTTGTAGACAGATAGGTATAGTGGGTTTTGGGGGGCTCACCATAACCTATAAGGGAGTTCTGGTGAGATTATCTGGCACCCTTTTTGTGAAGTTCACAGCAGTGCCCTGTAAGGTGCCGTAATGTTCTGTTGACATGTCTAGATGGCCAGTCCATCACAATGCTGGCCCCTCCCATGTCCAAATGGTCTTGTTCTGGACGTTTGGGACGTGGACGAATTTTTGGTCGAAAATGTGGTATAAAGATAGACATACTGGCGGTCTGGATGATCAGTTGCCTGGACGTCCAGTTAGACTTTAAAAAAATATATATATATTTTGGACGTATAGTGATTTGCCTTGAATGGACATTTTCCCAGTGCCAATTTTGTGCCATACTTCCGAATAGGACTTAGACATATGTTTTGATTATGCCCCTCTATTAAAACACTGTTATTTCAACAGTTCTTATAAAATTATTCTAAGGAAAATTAGTTATCTTCTTTCTAGGATATCAGATGAGGGTCTTCATTAATAAGTAATTTTCTCTGTAATCTAACTACTTTCACTTCAATTATCGATTTTTATGTGAACCTAGTTGAGGTTCTTTTGGAGAGATGACATGATAAATCCAAGATTCAGATTAGTTTAGATTAGATGTGTCTTGCTGATATTATTCAAATATGTGCAAAAATATATATAATCAAACATTTCTTATAAAAGGAAGATGGAATAGGACAAAAGTTAAATATACACACAAGTATACTAGGTTTTCACTAGACATAAAACATATTTACCCACAATCACTGAGGAATCTGTTTATGAAGCTGTGTTAAAAAGGCATGCTGATGCATAATTTTGGTAATTGTTAGTTCTAGTAAATTCTAGTAAGTTCTAGTTCTAGAACTCTGGTAATTGTTAGTTCTAGTAAATTCTGTAGTAGGGCTAAGAGCATGATTTTAAAGGGGCAGCAAGTCCTAATTCCTATGGTCCCCTGAAAGTAGAAATCACCCTCTACCCCCCGGTACATCAACCTTAGCAAATCGCTTATCAACAAAAAGGTAGATGGGAAGACTAGGCAGAAGGAAAACCAGATGATGAGAGAGAAAACAAGAAACTGTAAAGCTATGTGTACAAATGCTTGCAGTTTATATAACAAAGTTCATGATTTGCAAGCCCTGATGTTGCAGGCAGACTTGGATAGTAGTTCTATTACGGAAACATGGTTCAATGACTTCCATGCTGATTGGAAAGGAGGAAGGTAAGGTTGTCTAGAAAAAACTAAATTTTGAAAAACTGCAAATTGAAGTTTTTCCCATGAAATTGATTATGCTTGATCAGAAAATAATTTTTAAAGCCCATCCTGTGGCTGCTCAAAGCCATTGATAACAAAAAGCTCAAATTTTCTTAAACCTTTTTGTTTAATGGAGCAAATTTCTTGGTATTATAACTATAACGTTTACGTTTCCTTACTCAGAAACGAAATGATACACTGATTGAAAAAAAGACAGAAATTTAGCATACTTTGCTGATAGCTAACCACGTACACTTTGGTGTGGTCATAGTCCAATGGCGTTCCAAACACTCAAGCATTCAGTCTTCTTGAGATAGTCAGGATAAAGGGCTCCTTTTACGAAGGTGCGCTAGGGTTTTTAGCGCACGCACAAAATTACCGCGCGCTATAGCGTGCGGTAGCCGAAAATCTACCGTCTCCTAAAAAGGAGGCAGTAGTGGCTAGCACGCTCGGGAATTTGTCAAAGGAGCCCAAAGTCTTTGATGCTGTTCAACTTGCAACAAGGCCTCATGCTACACTGGATCTGTGATGATTCTAGTGACAGCCAGTTTTCAGTTTAACCCTTTCAGGACCAAGGGACATATTTGTCCCATAACTTTAAAATCCTATAAATTTTGATTGGGATAGTCTACAGTTCTAAATTTGATATGTACGGATTCCATATGATACTGCCTTTATGTAAACAAACTGGTTCCGACATTCATTCATTAGCGTCGTTGCCAGATTGACGAGAAGATTCACTTGCCACACTGTCCATAAGCCAGAAGTTTGATTTAAAAAAAAAAAAAAAATGATATTTCACAAAAAAAATCAATTTTTTGGCATCTGCAAGCCCTTTTTACCATAAAAATGTCATCAAAACCACAAAAATTGGCCTACGATCCTTATGGTCCTGAAAGGGTTAACAGCTCACATGCCATTGGTAGGTGACTACATCAAAGTGTACGTGTTTAGCTATTAGCAAAGTATGTTAAATTTCTGTTATTTTTCACAATAAAATGCAGATATTAAAGGTTCAGTTAATAAAATACCGCGCTTTTTTGGCATAAAATGTCTTTTTATCAGTGTATCATTGTTGAGTTTGAAAACATAAGTTATAGCTATAATACATGACATAAAAATTTACTTCCATATTACAATACCGTTAAGTTCTATGCAGTTTACAAAACAAAAATAGTTGCAATTAAGGGCTCCTTTTACTAAGGTGCGCTAGCGTTTTTAGTGCGCGCTTACCCCGCACTTCACGGCTAGAACTGACGCCAGCTCAATGCTGCTGTTAGCGTCTAGCGCGTGCAGCATTGTAGCGCACGCTACTCCGTGCGTTAATGCCCTAACGCAGCTTAGTAAAAGGAGCTCCAAGTGAAGAAGGTTTAGTTACCGAAGAACAGGTATGATTTCTTTTTTATTATTATTATTTATTTACTAGTGTTTTAGCCCGTTACATTCGTTACAGTGACGGGTGCTAGAATAGCCCCACCTATACCCTGACCCTGACTCTGACCCCACCCATGCCCTGCCTCTATCATGCCCGGACCCTGCCTCCCACTGATCCCAGTCCCACCACCTCACCTTTCACCATTTCCTTTGTACCCTTTTGGCCCTCCTGACAGGGTCTTTACTTACCCGAGGCGGCAGCAGCAGTCCTGACGTACCAACCTTTCCTCCCTCAGTGCCCCAAAGCAGCAGTGGTCCTACCATTTCCATTTCTCCTTTTCCCCCTTTCACACCCTTTACCATCTCTCTCTGACCCTGTTTCACCTCTTTTGCCATCTTTCCATATCAATTGGTGTGGACAAAACCAATTTAGGAAAATTCAATAGGCATAGGTTAAGACGCCTATTAAAATTCTCCAGCTGTTCAATTTTCCTTTGAAGAAAAAGTCTATCTTTTACCACATTAGTAGAAACACTCTATAATAAGGAAATCTCTTTTTCAATTTTTTCAAATTTCAAATTGGTTTCTGCCTTAATATTTTGAACTGAAATTGATAAGTCATCTAATTTACTCACAACTTTTGAAATGTCTCCTGCTGACTTTGTAGAAGCAACTTCAAGCTTTTGGGGCACTCTCCATATGTTAAGAAGAGTCGCTGACGAGGAGTGGGTTCTCTCCGCTCCTTGGTAGGTAGTCAACTCAGCGTCCTAGGTCGCATTGTGCTTTCCTCCGCATGATTGCGTCGGGCTCAACGGCTCTTTGGCAATTGCACCTCCCACATCTTCTGTTGCCGGATTAGGCGGTGATTGGGCTGCTGGAGGGGGGAAAATGATGTTTCAAACCCCAAGGCTCCAGCGTCTTCTTCCAATGTTGCCACAGCAGGGATTCCCCCTCCAATTGAGGCCAGTGAACTTGTCAGGAACTGGTTCATCTGCATTTGTTCGGGTGTGAAAAGGTCCACCCAGATAACGCCCTTGCGCTTGCTGTGAGGCATCCTTCAGACACGCTTTTGCGGTCGGACCCAGAAGAAAAGTAATAGACGAAAAATGCAGGGTAAGATGGAGCTCTAGCACTGACTACTATCACGCCACCGCCATCTTGTTTCCTCAGAACAGGTATGTTTTCTAATGTCTCCTGAATAGTTTAGAAGTACAAGAAGTTGAATTAGAAGATTAAAATACAGTGGTCCTTCGGTTTACGAGTGCACTGGTTTGTGAGTGTTTTGCAAGACAAGTAAAACATTCGCATAATCAGCGCCTCAGAAACCGAGCGTGCCACGATTTGCAAGCGGTGCCCCCCCCCCCCCCGCAATCCGGAACCCTCCCCCCGCGATCCGGCACCCTCCCCCCAGATGACAGTAAGAAGCGGTGGGAGGTGCCCAATCGCGGCGGGGGTTGCCCAATCGCGGGTGGGAGGGTGCCGTATCGCAGGGGGGGCCTTTGGGGGGAGCAATGCCAGTTCTCATGGGGGGGGATAGAGCAGCGCCGCTGGCCTCGGGGGGGTGGGAACGTATCAAAACGAGTTTCCATTATTTCCTATGGGGAAACTCACTTTGATAAATGAGCATTTTGGATTACGAGCATGCTCCTGGAGCGGATTATGCTCGTAATCCAAGGTACCACTGTAATACCAAGAAATTTGCTCCATTAAGCAAAAATAATAGCAGATATTAAGAAAAACTGAGCTTTATTTAATCAATGGCTTTGAGCGACCCCAGTATAGGCTTTAAATTTTTTAAAATTATTTTCTGATCAAGCACAATCAAATTCATGGGAAAAACTTCAATTTGCAGTTTTTCCAACTTTAGATTTTTCTGGACAACCCTAATGGAGGGGTAGCTTTATATGTGAAAAACAACATTAAAGCAGGGGCTCTGGGGAGAAGAAGAAGCAATATGAATTGTCTTAGAAAGAGAAGATTGAACATCCGTCCACGTGGGTGTTGTCTACAGACCTCCAACACACATAGAGAAGTCGGTCATATTCAAAAGTTGGGAATGAAGGGAGAAGTACTGTTGCTGGGGGATTTCAATTTGCCAGATATGGATTGGACAGTCCTGTTTGCAGAATCAGAAAAAGCAGAAAGATTGTAGATGTTTTTCAAAGTGCTTTGCTGAGATAAATGGTAATGGAATCCACAAGGGGAGATGTGATGCTAAATCTTGTGCTCACAAATGGAGACGGTATATCCAATGTCTGGGTAGGTGCCCATCTGGCAAATAGTGATCATCACACTATATGGTTTGATGTGTGGACTAAAATGGAAAGTGGCTACACAAAATAAAAATCCTGGATTTTAAACATGCTGTTAAAATGGAGGAGTGTCTGAAAAAAGAGTTGAAGGGTTGGGAGGACATAGACGTGGTAGAGGATCTGTGGTTCAAACTGAAGGAAGCTATAAAATCAGCAACAGATCTTTATATAAGGAAGGTTAGCAAAATTAAGAGAAAAAGGAAACTAATATGGTTCACCAAAATAAAAGCAAAGGATGTGTCGTTCATAAAATATAAAGGATCGCAAGAGGAGGAACACAAAAGAGATTACCAGATAAAACTGAAAGAAGTGAAGAAAGCAATAAGGCTGGCGAAGGCTTTGGAGGAAGAACAAATGACTAGAAACATAAAGAAAGGTAACAAGGCCTTTTCAGGTATTTTAGTAAAAGGAGGAAGGCTAGAAATGGAATTGTGAGATTGAAAGATATTATGAACCGCTATATGGACTGCAATAAGCAGAGGTGCTTAACAAATACTTCTGTTCTGTCTTCACTGAGGAAAATCCAGGTCACATCTGCACATAATTGGAGGCCTTCCAAATGCAGCACCGAGCTCTGGGATAAAATGAAGATGAGGTTGTGTGGGGGCAGGGCTGGGTTAAACAGGGCAGTTCAATGTTCCCTTTTAAAAAAAAAAAAAATCAAAATTATGGGAACCCTAAGCACATGACGAGAGTTAGATGAAGGTTCAACAACTCCAAAGTGTTGTCACATACTGTGAGTGGGGAAACTGAGCAGCTTTGGAGGGAAGGGAAGGCACCTTGATTATTAAGTTGAATACCATCAGCAATATACCACATATAATCCCCATCATGGTTGGCATGATGATGACTTCACAACTAGCATTTAAACATGGGTGACCCAGGCCTACATAAGATGGTGGGCGAGTCTCTGGTCACCTTGTTGGGCAGACTGGATGGACCGTGAGGGTCTTTTTCTGCCATCATTTACTATGTTACTGTGAATCTCCCTACCAATGACTAAATCTCTTTCAGATTGAGTTTTTTTCCTGACCAACATCCTTTGTTGATACCAAGCAACTCCTGCACCTACTTAAGGGCCAGGCAGGACCCATATGAATGAAATCAAGCTCAGTATCCAGGAAGGCCAAGGTACTGCACAATGGGATCTCCACATGGAATGCAGAAAAAAGTTGCTGACACTGCAAGCTGGCCATGGGTCCTCCAAACAAAAAGTCACCAAATAATGGACAAAGGAACCAAACCCCAACATCTGTTCTGCCACCCAGTGCACAAAGGAAGAAAATGCTTCAAAGTACACAGATGACATGGAGCAATCCATTGGTGTGCATTTGTCACACAAATGACGCCAAAACAAAATGATTAAGAAGGGGATCATGAACAGATCAGAGAAGGTTATTATGCCGCTGTACCGGGCCATGGTGCGCCCTCACCTGGAGTACTGCGTCCAGCACTGGTCGCTGTACATGAAGAAAGACACGGTACTACTCGAAAGAGTCCAGAGAAGAGCGACTAAAATGTTTAAAGGGCTGGAGGAGTTGCTGTACAGTGAGAGATTGGAGAAACTGGGTCTCTTCTCCCTTCAAAAGAGGAGACTGAGAGGGGACATGATCGAAACATTCAAGGTAATGAAGGGAATAGACTTAGTAGATAAAGACAGGTTGTTCGCCCTCTTGAAGATAGAGAGAACGAGAGGGCATTCTCTAAAGTTAAAAGGGGGTAGTTCCATACAAACGTAAGGAAGTTCTTCTTCACCCAGAAAGTGCTGGAAAACTGGAACGCTCTTCCAGAGACTGTTATAGGGGAAAACACCCTCCAGGGATTCAAGACAAAGTTAGACAGGTTCCTGCTAAACCTGAATGTACGCAGGTGAGGCTGGACTCATTTGGAGCACTGGTCTTTGACCCAAGGGCCGCCGCATGAGCGGACAGCTGGGCACGATGGACCACTGATCTGACCCAGCAGTGGCAATTCTTATGTTCTTATGAAAAGTCTCAGGGTGGACTGGCAAAAGCCAAAAGGCTGCTTCTATATCCACTTTTGGCATAAGGACACCGTGTCGCAACAACTGCAGCATATCCACAGCCTGATCAAAAGGGGCATAGTGGACTGTACAAAAATTGGAATCAATGAAAGAACTCACCTCCCTCCATAGGGAAAAGACAGGTTATGAATTAACCAAAACTTTCTCAGCTCCTTCTTTGGCACCACACCCAGAGAAGATACAACAAACTCAACAAAAGGGGAGCCTGAAAAGATCCCACATTCCAGACCAAACATAGTTCCTTCTGAATTTTCTCCTGCACCACAGACAATATGAGAAACAACTGAAGGAGCATTACAAAAATGAAGTTGCAAAGAAGGACCAGAAAAAAGAATCCGAAAACCCATAGAAAACCCCTCCCACAAAAGCTGCACCACTGTTTTGTTTGGATACAACCCAAGCCACCGCTCTACACAGCAAATGGCCAGATGAGTTCCATGGCACTTGGCTACATTTGTGCTGAAAATTACACCCTTGGCAGTCACACTTGCTAGCACTGAATTGGAAATAAACTCTGCTGTCAATTCCCAACCCCTGCTGCCTGAAGGCGTACTCCACAGGTCCCCATCCTCCAGTAATGCCTTGGGTGTCCTCCCATGGGACCTGACCATAAAGCAGACCCCTCTCCTACCCTGGCAAACCCAAGAGGAGCCTCAAACTGAAAGGGCCAAAGATGAGGAATCATCACTGAAAGCCATATGTTGACATCCCAAAAACTCCAAGCCTAAGATTTATCCTTCATTAAACCTTTCCTAAACAACTCATTGTACGTCAACAAGACCCAACACCATAGGTCTTATAAGCCTGCAGAATGAAATTAGAACAGTACAACAAACCCAGATAAAACACAGGCTTAGTCCCCACCCAAAACACTAGTGTAGACATGAAAACTAAGCAACCAATTGAATATATTCTGGGAAACCTTCCCCTTTTTTCACTTTTGACTCATCCTTCTGATCATCCTTTTAATGATCCCCTCTATCCTGTTCCTGCTCCAACGCCAATAAAACAAAGACATCCACTACATTTCCCCTTAATAATTTTCAAATGCAACGTCTGTAAAATCTCAGCATCCAAAGGTGCAATTTCATATAAAGCATGCCACTGCTTAGAAAACTGCCCAGCTGTCAGCAATAGGAGAGGTGCAACAACTGACAACAGATCAGAAACCTTCACCAGCAGCCCATCACTCACAGGACTCCTCTGATGAGTCTCAGGAGTCATAAGGCCCCCAAACTGCCATAGGGTCGCCAGAACCCACCCAATGCTGATGCTTTTCCAAATCTAAACACTTTACCACATACTTAAGATGCTTCAAACTTTTCCTATCACACAAGCACTTCCCTAAATTACGCCCCTGCGATAATCCACCCCCAAAACTCTGACTCCTAAGCACACTCCACTGTGACTCTCATCCAGCTCACCCTCCAAACCCATATCCAACAAGGACTCACTGGTGGCCACTGTAGGCCCAGCACTGGCAGAAGGACTAGCAACTCTGAGGTGGCCCAATATAGAGGGTATCGCTGACTCAGGAACAGGCTCATCCAGCATAACCTGTGAACCTACCCTGGGAGAGTTCCAATTCCAAAAACTGACAGCCCAGGCAGCACCACAACCTCTAGCAGTAGTCTCATGGTACAGCAAAGCCTCTCCTGCCCACTTAAATTGTTTTGAATATTGGAACATACTTTTTCATACATAAACCCTGTTTTATCGGTGAAAAAGCACTGCTAAAATTGCCCCACAATCTACTTTTTACATGACGCACATGTAGGTATGTTTGGGGTCATCATTTGTGCAGAGTGTGGATGAAGTCTCAAAGTACAAATATAGGCAATAAAAAAGGCATTTATGCACATTCTTGAACCACATACATTTATACCTATTTCTAAGTTTAAGTGTACAAGGCTGAATCTTACGTTTTAGTTGTACAGGTTCTGTGAAGCTATTTAAAGAAGATACATAGGTACGTATATGTCTTCAAAATAGGCAACTACTTTGGCCTCTCAACCTGGGCAATCTACATGTACAGAGTTCACAAGCATTTTAAAGAAAGCGATTTATTAAGTTTAATATATGTCAATTACTTTCTCTTAATTATCTTTTTATTTCTTTTTAGTTATTTGGTTGTTTCTTGGCTTGGGAGACTCGAAATGTGAGCATTCCTGCACTGAATGACAGCAAATATATAGGAATGAGTGTGTACAATGTGGGGATCATGTGCATTATTGGAGCTGCTGTATCGTTCCTCACTCGGGATCAGCCCAATGTCCAGTTCTGCATTGTGGCTTTAGTCATCATATTCAGCAGTACCATCACACTCTGTCTTGTTTTTGTGCCAAAGGTAGGTTAATTGATTTATTATCTTTAGTAAGTCACATCTTTAAATTGTTACCTAGTGATTTGAGGTGAATGTCATTTCAAAATTTGTTTGATCTGGCATGAAACAGTCTCCCAGAAGAGGTGGTGGAGACAGAGATCGTGTCTGAATTCAAAAGGGCCTGGGACAGGCACATGGGATCTCTCGAAGAGAGAAAGAGATAATGGTTACTGCGGGTGGGCAAACTAGATGGGCCATTTGGCCTTTATCTGCCATCATGTTTCTGTGTTTCTCTACTGCTATTATGGTATCCTGTCCTGACCTAAGGAAGGAGGTTTTGGTCTCTAAAGTTAGTCAAAAAGGTATTAAAATTAATCCATTAAGAAGATGGCACCTTATTTCCATTTTCAATTTTTGCTTGATAATATTTATTTAATATGGGGTAAGGGCGGGGGGGGGGGGTGGGAGGTGGGCCAACCTTCACCTAGGCGTACAACAGGTATAACCAAAACTTTAGGCAGGTTGCTTAGTCGGCACTTATACATTTTGACTTAGACCAAGTCAAAACAGGTATAAGTGCCGAAAAGGGGCCACTGAGCTGATCGCGGCTGGCGCGATCAGCTCAGCAGCCCAGCAACCTACCCACCCCTCACCGCAACCATCGGGGCAGGAGAGATGCCTCATCTCCCCTGCTGCAATAACGATAGCACCAAGTGCTGCCAAATGCCCAACCGGCCCATGTGCCTAAGGCCTTGCCCACAGGAGGGACCTAAGGCTACTGGGCCGATTCTGGCTGGCCCAGGCACCTAGTGGGGTTTGAGCCGCCTGGGCCATTCCAGGGATGGCTGGCCTGTCGGACGAACGGGCTTGGCACCTGTCCGTCCGACCAATGATTTTTAAGATACGGGGAGGGGGATTGGGGGTGGGGGGTCGGGGGGGTCGCAGGGGGGTTCGCAGGTCAGCAGGGGGGCTGATTCGGGGTTCAGGGGGCGGTCGCGGGGGGGGGGTTGCGTTGAGGGCAGGAGGGCCTGGGATCCCTCTTGCCCGTATCTTAGTGGGAGTGGGGGGGTTTGTCTGGGCAGGAAGGCTTGGGATTCCTCCTGTCCGATCGTGATCGGTGGGTGGGGGGGTGGGGGTGCCGTGGTGCAAGAGGGCTTGGGCTCCCTCTTGCCCCGATCGTGTCGGGGAAGGTGGGTGCCGCCGGGGCAAGAGGGCTTGGGTTCCCTCTTGCCCCGATCGAGTCGAGGGAAGGTGGGTGCCGCCGGGGCAAGAGGGCTTTGCCTCCCTCTTGCCCCAATCGAGTCGGGGAAAGGTGGGTGCTGCTGGGGCAAGAGGGCTTGGGCTCCCTCTTGTCCCAATCGTAGTCGGTGGTTCGGGGTGCCGCAGGCCAGGAGGGCTTAGGTTCCCTCCTGCCCGGATCGTTGTAGGGGGAATTCTGTAACCAGTGTTGTTTTTGACAGACACCGGTTACAGAATCCAGCTTTTAGGCGAAGGACTGGCTCTTCCTTCGCTTAAAAGCCCTTCTTTTGGGCGTTTGGGACTTAGGCTTTTTTTAGGTTGATTATGTGGTGTAAGTTTAGACGTAGTGGTGGTCTGGGCGTTTAAACAGCTGAACGTAAAGGCAGGCCATTATTTAAAAAAAACTCCTTTTGGACATGTTTTTTGATAATGGACATTTTCCCTGCTTCTATTTTCAACATTTAAGGCCTTAGGCCAAAAGGGAACTTAGACGTTTTTCTTGATTATGCCCCTCCACATATATAGCTATAGAAGAAATTGATGATACACATTTTTAAATGTCTTCTAAATGTGTTTGCTATCTCTCACATTCCAGCTCATTACACTGAGGACAAATCCTGATGCAGCAACTCAGAACAGAAGGTTCCAGTTCACTCACAATCAGAAGAAAGAAGATTCAAAAACATCAACTTCGGTCACCAGTGTCAATCAAGCTAGCACATCTCGATTAGAAGGACTGCAGTCTGAGAATCATCGTCTAAGAATGAAAATTACAGAGGTAGTTATGCTATGCTTTCAGTAGCAGGTCCTCAGTTGCAACTAAGAATGCCATACTGTACACACAAGCATTTAGGTTATAGCACATGAAGTGGACAGAGCTTAAAACTGTTGTTTGTTGTTGACTTTAAACTGGGAAGTTGATAGATTTCCACTGTACATAAGAACATAAGAATTGCCGCTGCAGGGTCAGACCAGTGGTCCATCACACGCCGCGGCCCTTGGTTTAAAGACCAGTGCCCTAACCGAGCCTAGCTTTACCTGCATACTTTCTGGTTCAGCAGGAACTTGTCTAACTTTATCTGGAATCCTTGGAGGGTGTTTTCTCCTATAACAGCTTCTGGAAGAGCGTTTCAGTTTTCCACCACTCTCTGGGTGAGGAAAAACTTCCTTATGTTTGTACGGAATCTATCCCCTTTTAATTTTAGAGAGTGCCCTCTCGTTCTCTCTATCTTGGAGAGGGTGAACAACCTGTCTCTATCAACTAAGTCTATCCCCTTCATTCTCTTGAATGTTTCAATCATGTCCCCTCTCAGTCTCCGCTTTTCAAGGGAGAAGAGGCCCAGTTTCTCTAATCTCTCATTGTACGGCAGCCCCTCCAGCCCTTTAACCATTTTAGTCGCTCTTCTCTGGACCCTTTCGACTAGTACCGTGTCTTTCTTCATGTACGGCAACCAGTGCTGGACGCAGTACTCCAGGTGAGGGCGCACCATGGCCTGGTACAGCGGCATAATAACCTTCTCTGATCTGTTCGTGATTCCCTTCTTAATCATTTTTTTTCGGCGTTATTTTTGTGACAAATGCACACCAATGGATTGCTCCATGTCATCTGTGTACTTTGAAGCATTTTCTTCCTTTGTGCACTGGGTGGCAGAACAGATGTTGGGGTTTGGTTCTTTTGTCCATTATTTGGTGACTTTTTTAATGGGGGACCCATGGCCAGCTTGCAGTTTCAGCAACTTTTTTCTGCATTCCATGTGGAGATCCCAATGTGCAGTGCCTTGGCCTTCCTGGATACTGAGCTTGATTTCATTAGTATGGAGTCCTGCCTTCATGTATGGCAACCAGTGCTGGACACAGTATCCCAGGTGGGGGCGTACCATGGCCCAGTTACAGTGGCATGATAACCTTCTCCGATCGTTCGTGATCCCCTTCTTAATCATTCCTAGCATTCTGTTTGCCCTTTTCGCCACCGCCGTGCATTGCACTGACGGCTTCATCAACTTGTCGACCAGTGCTCCTAGGTCTCTTTCCTGGGGGGGGGGGGTCTCTCTGAGTACCACACCAGACAATCCTGTATTCGTGAAAAAGATTTTTGTTACCGAAATGCATCACCTTACACTTATCTACGTTAAACCTCATTTGCCATGTGGCGGCCCATTTCTCAATCTGGAAGGAAATATATGGGCAACTGGAAAGAATATATGAGCAACTTGAAGGAAATATATGGGCAACTGATAATAGCTTATAAAAGGGGGAATGGGGAAGTAGCCTAATGACTAGAGCAGCAGATTAAGAACCAGTGAAGTGTTGTTCAAATCCCACTGACACCCCTTGTGATCTTGGGCAAGTCACTTAAGCCACTTACCCCTCCATTACCTCTAGTAACAAGAAAATACCTACTAAAAATGCATCTATTTTCACTATAGTCCAGGAGTTAAGCTCTATACTGACTGACTCTTAATGTTCCTGTCTTAAACCTTATTAATCTTATTTAAGCTGCAATGATTCCTAGTAGACAATTGCGTGGTATAAGAAACAATATGATATGGTAGAGTATGGTACGGTACCTGAATACAGCTGGCCTTGAATTACTAATGAAAAATGCATGCACTAAATCCAAAAATCTGTACTAAACCCTGAAATGACTTTTTAAATATGTCCTTTGATAAGGTAGTGCTCAAATCTCTAATTCATTCTCACTTCCAATAGACTTCCCTCAAATGGATTCAGATTCACCATACATCATTGGCACGGTAATTACATAAAGGACCAGATGTACCAGAAGGGCTTTTCCCGTTCTTGGCTACAGAAAACATGCTTTGTTTTTAGGCACTAAAGCAGGGGTGTCAAACTCGATCGCATCAGGAGCCGAAATCAAAAACATAGGCTAAGTCGCGGGCTGAATTTTCTATCAAGATACTTAAGGCGTCCTCTTATTTAAGGTACGCTAACTGATTTAGCGAGCGCTAAATGCGCACCTTAATAAAAGGACCCCTTAGTCTTAGTAGAAGTATAGGGTTACAACCTCCCCAACCCCACGCCGGCTCTGTGATGTAAACAAAATAAATAAAAAAGACTTTTCCTCTCTCTTTTAGGTTCTAGTTCACGCTTGCTGTCTAACACCAGCTCTGGGAGGATTCACATTTCAAATCTGACATATTGTAATCCCATATTGATCTGTGTTGTGGTGTCTCCTGCCATCCTTGTATCATTTTTGTTTCATTTTACTCTCTTTTATTGTTTTTATCCTATTTTTACTATTTGATTTTGTTTTGTTCGATTCTTATTTTGTCTTTGTATCCTCTACAACCTGAACATGGCCGTTAACTGCAGAATAGTTCAATCTTACTTACTGGCCTGCATTGATGCTTTTGGGCTCTGTCTGTTGTAGACCTGTGCGGTGCGGAGTGCCCGGAGCGCCTCTTAATTTCTGCCACTTTTCCCCTGCTGCTATCTTGTGTTCGTGGGATCGCACTCCTGTCTACCAGGGCCTGGTTGAAGTGCCACGGCCCAATGGCATCGTCGAGGGATCACTTTTGGTTGACAGGGCCCGCCTGGATGTTGTACAGCTAGATACTTTTGACTGGATGCGCCCTTCATCGCCTCCTTCGGCTCCCCAACCGTTGGTGCCTGGGGAATGTGCTGCAGCTCGGTGGGGAACTTGTGGCGGCTGCAGTGCTCCAATTTCGACACTGGATGGAGGAAAATGGAGCACGCTCACTCCCACCAATCAGATGTCTATTTCAGTGGTGACGGACAAGCACAAGGGCCAATGAGGAAGAGTGCTGACCCCAGCCATTCATGCGTCCTCATACATTCTCTCTGCCGCAGGAAGGGACGGCGGGCCAAATCGCAGGCCAAATTTAATCACCCTGCGGGCCAAATTTGGCCCATGGGCCAGAGTATGACGTGTCTGCACTAAAGTAAACAATTTCAAAGCACAAGTAGCTTTAAAGACATTATAAAGGGGTAGGTTTTCTAAGCCTCAGTTGGAAACTGTATGTGTAAATTTGGGGATAACAGGTAGAAAAGCCGAATCTGCCCAAGTGAGTTTTCAATCAGATAAAAGTACTTGCATAGCTCTTTACTCTAACCACAATAAAAAGCTATGTTCCAGGGGGAAGGGGAATATAACTTGATCAAGGTAACCCCTTCCCCCCAAAAAAACAACCAAAAGCAACATGCCTGTTTATACATGTGTTTAAGTCTAAAAATGAATATACATAGTTAATCGCATAATGTATGCTTCCATTGGAAATAAGATAAATTATGCACATAGGCCCTGATTCTACAAAGTGCGTCCCGATTTTAGGCAGCTGTAGGCGTCCTACAGCTGTCTAATCAGCCAATCGGGATGCACATTTTTTTTAAAAATGCTCCCCAGGCAGGCCGCCTATATTGAAGGCACCTCTGGGAGCCTAGGTAAGCCCGCAAGACACCTAAGCTCGCCTAAGACGCGGCCGCTATACTTATCGCGGCAAGGGATCTCTCTGCCGCTATAAGTATAGCAGCTGCAGCCGCCTGTCCGATTGCTGGCAGGAGGGTGCCCAAACCCTCCTGATGGAAGATGCCCCCCTGACATTACCAATCGCCGGCAGGAGGGTGCCCAATCCCTCCTGCCGGAAGACGCCCCCCCTCCGCATCCCTCCCCGCGCTAACAGCCCCCAAACCTCCCCCCCACCAAACTAACCTTTAATTGTTGGCCAGACGGGTCTTGCCCGTCCAGCCGGCAGCCCCCCTTGTCGAAATGAGGTGGGCCCGCCCCTTCCCGGCCCATCCCGCGAAGCCTAAGGCCTGATTGGCCCAGGCTCTAGAAGCCTGGACCAATCAGGCCTTAGGCATAGCGGTCTGCCCATCCCCACTAAGCCTAAGGCCTGATTCGACGAGGCGGGCCTGCCGGCTGGACAGGCAAGACCCGTCTGGCCAACAATTAAAGGTTAGTTTGGTGGGGGGAAGGTTTGAGGGCTGTTAGCATGGGGGGGGGCGTCTTCCGGCAGGAGGGATTGGGCACCCTTCTGCCGGCGATCGGACAGACTATACTTATAGTGGCAGAGAGATCCCTTGCCACGATAAGTATAGCAGCCGCATCTACTCTAACCCGATTCTGTAACCGGCGTTTGTAACATGGACACCGGTTACAGAATTGGAGTTTAGTGTAGGCCCGATTCCTTATAGGACGCCTCTCCTGGGCTGTCCTATACAGAATCTGGGCCATAGTGCCTAGTTTCCAGTGGTCTTGGTTGCCAGCACTTTATTTGTCTATTCATTAGCACTATGGGCCTGATTCTATACATGGCACCTAAAGGTTAGGTGCCGACTAGAGAGGTGCTAAGCACGATTCTATAAAAGTTAAGTGCACTTTATAGAATCACACTTAGTGTATCTAAGTGGCCTTAGGCGTCACTAGGCATCCTAACTTTTAGGCCAGGGGTGTCCAACCTTTTGGCTTCCCTGGGCCGCATTGGTTGGAAAAAAATGTTTCTGGGGCCGTGCAAATGCTGCAGCAAGACAGAGGAGGAAGCCGGCAAGACGGTAAACACCCTGGGTAGCAGAGGAAAACACTGCATCGCCCTTGACCGGGGCCACACAAAATACTTCACGGGGCCGCATGCGGCCCTCGGGCCACAGGTTGGACACCCCTATTTTAGGCGCATTGTATTTAGGCCAGGGTTTTCTTGGCTTAAATACCTGCGTCTAAGTTATGCACTTACCAGCGCCTAAGTCCAAAACAAGCATCTAAATCTAAAACATGCCCATGATCCGCCCCTTAACCACACCTACTTTGTGGCATGCGCCTTGGACTAGGCACCTACATTATAGCGGTAGGCACCTACCAAGATAAGCGCCTAACATCCAATTAAGTGAAATTTACACCATTTATGAGGTACTAATTTTCAATTATCAGCACCAATTAAGTCTATGAAATAAGTTAGGTGCCTACATTGGCTAAACACGCTGATATAGGTGTCTTAACTTTAGATGGACTTTATAGAATTCCCCAATATATGTTCTGGCAAAGGTCTCTCTGGAGTTAGCTCACTTGGACAAAAGCTCACTGTGAATGAGGATATGGGTGTACTATTTACATGGTTTTTTTACAATTTTAAATGGGAAGTCTTTACATAATTGTAAACAGCAAATGGAATGACAAGTCAAATGCAAGGTACAAATTGCTTGGACCGGATGGTATACATCCAGAGTGCTGATAAAATTGAAAAATTAACTTGCAGAGCTATTGTTAGTAATTTGTAATTTTTGTCTAAAATCCAGTATAGTACCGGAAGACTGGAGGGGGTGGCCAACGTGATGCCGATTTTTCATAAGGGTTCAAGAGGTGATCCAGGAAATTACAGCCCAGCGAGTCTGACATCAGTGCTAGGCAAAATGGTAGAGACTATTATAAAGAACAAAGTGACAGAACATATACACAAGCATGGATTAATGAAAAAAAAGCAATATGGATTTAGTCAAAGGAAATCTTGCCTCACCAATCTACTGCATTTCTTTGAAGGGGTGCATAAACATGTAGATAAAGATGAGCTGATTGATATCATGTAGTTGGATTTTCAAAAGGCATTGGACAATTACCTCATGAAAGGCTTCTGAGGAAATTAGAGAGTCATAGGATAGGAGGTAATGTCCTATTTTGGATTAAGAACTGGTTGAAAGGAAGCAGAGAGTAGGTTTAAATGGTAAATATTCTCAATGGAGAAGGGTAAATAGTGGGGTTCCCCAGGGTCTGTGCTGAGACCGCTGCAAAGTTGTTAAATCACAAGAGGATTGTGAAAAATTGCAAGAGCACCTTGCGAGACTGGGAGACTGAGCGTCAAAATGACAGATAACATTTAATGTGAGCAATTGCAAAGTGATGCATGTGGGGAAGAGGAACTTGAACTATAGCTACATGATGCAGGGTTCCACATCAGAAGTCAGTGCCCAGGAAAAGGATCTAGGTGTCATCGTTGAGGATACGTTGAAACCATCAGCTCAATGTGCAGCGGTGGCTTAGAAAGCAAATAGATTGTTAGGAATTATCAGAAAAGAAATGGAAAACAAAGATGAAAATGTTATGATGCCCTTGTATCGCTCGATGGTGCGGCCACACCTCAAATACTTTGTGCAATTCTGGTCGCCGTATCTCAAAAAAGATGTAGTGTAATTACAAAAGGTACAGAGAAAGGCGATTAAAATGATAAAAGGCATTGGATGGCTTCCCTATGAGGACAGTCTAAAGTGGGTAGGGCTCTTTAGCTTGGAGAAGAGATAGCTCAGGGGTGATATGATAGCGGTCAATAAAATACAGAGTGGAGTGGAAAGGGTAGATGCGAATTACTTGTTTACTCTTTCCAGAATTACTTAGTAGTAGATTTAAAACAAACTGGAGAAATGTGTAATTAAATTCTGGCATTCTTTATTAGAGAATGGGGTGAAATCAGTTGGCTTAACAGGGTTTTAAAAAGGTTTGGATAATTTCCTAAAAGAGATGGCTTGGGGAAATCAACTTCTTATTCCTAGGATTTGCAGTATAAAATCTGTTTTATTACTTGGGATCTAGCTAGTACTTGGGACTTTGGTTGGCCACTGTTGTAAACTGGATGCTGGGCTTGATGGACCTTCTGGCTGACCCAGTATGGCAATTCTTATGTTCAAAATTTTAGAGAGAAAGCACAGAATTGAGACTGGTCAATAGTTTTCTAGGAATTTTGGACCTAAATTACTTTTTTATGAATAGGGATACTGTTACAGATACTCTCATTTTTTTCTAAGGTTGCTTCTCCTTCAAGATTGATTTATAATTTGGTATCTGTTAATGCAAATTCTATTTTTTCAGCTATCTAAAGATGAATACTAAGATACCTATAAAAGGAGCATTCATAAGTTTTGTGTGCTGTCTTCAACAAAGTTAATTCCAAACATATGCTTTTGTTGTTCATTTCACATGCTGTACTGTACTTGTCAAGTGAGGGGTAAGAATGTCAATCTGTTTTAAAGAATAGATTATTTAACATTTTTTGTGTTTAAAGTTAGATAGTGTATGCATTACTTATCAAGAATGATTTGAATATCAGGAAAGGAAATCAAAGGCCCTAATAGGTAGGTTAAGATGCAAAAAGGTCTATATATCTAAATTATAGTCATTGGCTTAGAGGCAGGCAGATGAGGTGGAGTCCCAACAGAGCCCGGAGGAAGGACTAGCGGACTGTGCAAATGACACAGACCTGAGACCAGAGGTGGGGACCCAACAGAGCCCGGAAGAAGGACTAGCGGACTGCGCAAATGACACAGATCTGAGACCAGAGAGACAGCTGAGGAAAGGGAGATCAGCTATCATAGTTGGAGACTCAATCCTGAGAGGAGTGGACAGTCACATAGCCAGAGGGAGAGAAGACCGTCTAGTGACATGTCTCCCAGGGGCAAGAACAAAGGACGTCATCGACAGAATTGGGAGGATCCTGGAGGGAGCCGAGACAGAGGAGACAGCAGTAGTAGTCCACATTGGAACCAACGACGTCAGCAGGAGGAACTTCAACAGGACTACACTAACTGCGTCCCACACCGCAGGCTGTTGAGCAAAATGAAATCGATGGGGTTAGGAGAAACACTAACTACTTGGGTCAATGATTGGCTAAGTGGAAGACTTCAAAGGGTAATGGTTAACGGTACCCTCTCTAAAACATCGGAGGTGACCAGCGGAGTACCGCAGGGTTCAGTCCTGGGCCCACTCCTTTTCAACATATTCATAGGGGATCTGACTCAGGGGCTTCAGGGTAAAATAACATTATTCGCCGACGACGCTAAACTATGCAATATAGTAAGGGAATGTACTTTACAGGATAGTATGGCACAGGACCTGCTTACATTGGAAAGATGGTCCTCGACCTGGCAGCTGGGCTTTAACGCTGGGAAATGTAAGGTTATGCACCTCGGTAGCGGTAATCCATGCAGAAATTACACCTTGAATGGAGAAACTTTAACTTGTACTTCGGCGGAACGAGACCTAGGAGTAATCATCAGTGCAGACATGAAAACTGCCAATCAAGTGGAGAAGGCTTCATCTAAAGCAAGGCAGATGATGGGATGTATCAGTAGAAGCTTTGTCAGCAAGAAGCCTGAAGTCATAATGCCATTGTACAGAACCATGGTGAGACCTCATCTGGAATACTGTGTACAATTCTGGAGGCCACATTACCGTAAAGATGTGCTTAGAATCGAATCGGTTCAACGGATGGCCACCAGGAGGATCTCGGGGCTAAAGGGTCTCTCGTACGAGGAGAGACTAAACAAACTACAGCTCTACACTCTAGAAGAACGTAGGGAGAGGGGAGACATGATTGAGACATTTAAATACATCACGGGACGTATCGAGGTGGAAGATGATATCTTCTTTCTCAGGGGACCCTCTGCCACTAGAGGGCATCCGCTCAAACTCAGAGGCGGGAAATTTCATAGCGACATCAGGAAGTATTTCTTCACAGAAAGAGTGGTTGACCGTTGGAATGAGCTTCCAGCGCAGGTGATCGAGGCCAGCAGCATGCTGGACTTTAAGAATAAATGGGATACCTATGTGGGATCCCTACGAGGGTCAAACTGGAATATCGGTCGCTAGGTATAGACTTAAGAGGATGGGTCAGTAGGGTGGGCAGACTTGATGGGCTATAGCCCTTTTTTGCTGTCATCTTCTATGTTTCTATGTTTCTATGACCAGTTCAGGATCCTGGGGAGGAAACTGAAACTGAGGACAAGGAAGATAGCCTTCTCAGAGATCCTGCCAGTACCGAGAGCGGACACAAGGAGGCAGAGCGAACTACAAGCAATGAATGGTTGGCTGAGGAGATGGTGCGAAGAGGAGGGTTTCCACTTTGTTAGGAACTGGACAACTTTCTTGGGGAAGAAAAATGGGCCAAAAAGTGGCAAATGAGTTTCAACATAGGGAAATGCAAGGTCATGCATATAGGGGAAAAAAAACGATGTTCACTTACAAAATAGAGGAATCAGCACTAGGGGTGAGCGACCTTGAAAGAGACCTGGGAGTGATGGTAGACACAACATTGAAGGCGTCGGCGCAGTGTGCAACAGCCTCAAGGAAAGCAAACAAAATGTTGGGTATCATTAAGAAGGGTATCACGACCAGGATGAAGGAAGTCATCCTGCCACTGTATCGTGCAATGGTGCGGCCGCATCTGGAATACTGTGTCCAGTACTGGTCGCCGTACCTCAAGAAGGACATGGCAGTACTTGAGGGAGTCCAGAGAAGAGCAACTAAGCTGATAAAGGGTATGGAAAATCTCTCATATACTGACAGATTGAAACAGTTAGGACTGTTCTCCCTGGAGAAGCGGAGACTTAGGGGAGACATGATAGAAACCTTCAAGATCCTGAAAGGCATAGAGAAAGTAGACAGGGACAGATTTTTCAAACTAAGGGGAACCACAAGTACAAGGGGGCACTCGGAGAAATTGAAAGGGGACAGGTTTAGAACAAACGCTAGGAAGTTCTTTTTCACCCAGAGGGTGGTGGATACATGGAATATGCTTCCAGAGGCTGTGGTGGACAGGAGCACTGTACAGGGCTTCAAAGAAGGTTTGGATAGGTTCCTAGAGAAAAGAGGGATTGAGGGATATAGATAGGTGTAGAGATGGGTTATAGGGATAGGAGTAGAGGTAAGTTATAGGAATAGGAGTAGAGATAGGTTATAGAGCTAGTCAGGGACCACTGCTCAGGCAATGGGCCTGATGGGCCGCCGCGGGAGCGGACCGCTGGGCGAGATGGACCTTTGGTCTGCCTCAGCGGAGGCAACTTCTTATGTTCTTATATATCAGGTAAGTGGAAGAACTTGATATATCAGTATTTCCCAGTCTTTTCCTGGAGGCATACCCAATTTCTTGGATTTTCAAGACTATGTCACTGAATATGCTTAAGGTAGATTTTCATGCACACTGTCTTCATTGCCTAAAGAAGGATATGGCGACACTCGAGAGGGTCCAGAGAAGAGCAAAAAAAAAAAAAGGTTAAGGGGCATGGAAGACCTTTCATATGCTGAGAGGCTGGAGAAACTGGGGCTCTTTTCCCTGGAAAAACGGAAACTTAGAGGGGACATGATAGAAACTTACAAGATCATAAAGGGTATAGAGAAGGTAGAGAGGGGCAGATTCTTCAGACTGGCAGGGGAAACAAAAACAAGAGGGCACTCAAGAAAATTGAAGGGAGACAGATTCAGAACAAATGCTAGGAAGTTCTTCTTCACTCAGAGAGTAGTGGATACCTGGAATGCACTTCCGGAGGAGGTGGTAGAGCAGAGTACGATTTTGGGTTTCAAAAAGGGGTTGGACAAGTTCTTGAAGGAAAAGGGGATTGAGGGGTATAGTTAGAGGAGTACTATATAGGATAAAATGTCTTAAGTAAAGGATCACTTACAGGTCACGGACCTGGGGGGCCGCCGCGGGGGCGGACTGCTGGGCACGATGGACCTATGGTCTGACTCGGCAGAGGCGATGCTTATGTTCTTAGTAGGGTAATAGACAGTGCAAAGCAGAGTCTTTTGTTTTGAGTCTGGAAGGGAATTATAATGAGAATCATTGATATGAACTGAGATTTCATTACTAATGTTGGAAGTTTCATTAACAGTGTTATTGCTCTGAGAGTCAATATACTTGAGGAGATGTGTCTTCTATTAGGCAATCATCTCAAGAAAGGAAACTTTGGGCTCCTTTTACAAAGCCACACTAGGACCTCAACGCGTGGAAAAGCGCGCGCTAACTTGCCGCACGCGCTAGCCGCGACCGCCTCCTTTTTGAGCAGGCGGTAGATTTCCAACTAGCACACGCTATAGCGCGTGCTAATCCGGTGCGTGCGATAAAACCGCTAGCGTGGCTATGTAAAAAGAGCCCTTTGTAGCCATGAAAGGAATTGGTGTTACCACAACTGAACAGTTAGTAAAAATTCTGGACAACAAAACCTAGTTCAAAAGAGCATTATGAGATACGAAGTAAGTGTGTGGCGGGGAGTGTGTGGCGCAAGGGCTAGAGCTACAGCCTCAGCACCCTGAGGATATGGGTTCAAATCCCTCACTGCTCCTTGTGACCCTGGGCAAGTCACTTAATCTCCTCATTGCCCCAGATAGAGTTTGAGCCCACCAGGACAGATAAGGAAATATGATAAAGTACCTGAATGAAAACCACTTGGGATATAGTTGGTATATAAATAATTTAAAAAAATAAATAAGCGAGCTGCATTTGCACATCAAGGTATAGGCAAATGCCTGTAAGAGGTCTAGTGAGTATATATATAGACCAGATGGGAAGAAGTATACTGTTTTCAAAGTCAGTATGCTATCCTGATTAAGATATATAAGTGGCCTCCTCCCCCCCTATAGCTACTCCCATTCTTCTAGTTCCTTCAGAATAAGGAAGTAGTTGGAGTAACTCTTGGTTTCTGCTTTCAAGGCAATATTTGTTCTGTTTATTTGCTATTTCTTTCTTTCTTTTTTCTTGCATCACCAGCTCTATAGCAGGTGGTCAGCAAGTGTCAAGGTTCTTTAAGGAAGAGGAGAAACGGAATTGGAAAAGAAGCTCCAGAAGAGTAGCTTTTTTGTTGAAGCAAAACAGGAAGCCCTCTTGTACCACTTAAAGAGATTATGTGATAGTGGATATGAGAGTCGGCATTGATGGCATAATGGAAGAAGTCCGCCGTTGGTCCAAAGAGGAGGCAGAAAAGGCAAAATGATGGGTATGCATGTCCAAAATGCACCCATGAATGGCACTGGAAAGTGTGTGTAGAACCTGGTTGAACCTGATGAGAACCTGGCTGATCCTGGATGTACTATTGCAATGAATTTTCTAATCCAGTATGTTCAATAAGAATCCCATGGCACTTAGTATCCCAAAAGAATCAAAATACAGGCTTGTACAGCTTTTCAGGCAGTGCCACTAAATATGTGCCATGGTTCCAAGTTCTCCACAGTGTCACCAGCAAAGGGACAACACTGCAGGGAAACAGTGCTGCAGTTGCACTGGGGTTGAATACCATCGCTAGAGCACCTTTACAGTGTTGTCTTACAAATTTAAGTCCTTAGATCAATGTCAGAGTATGCCACCTTTGGTTCCAATTCCCATCTCCATCGATGTGCCACAGGAGTTGGGCCCTGATCACTTAAGTAACAATATAAAGCAGATACAAGACCTTTAGATGATAAATAGTCCTCACATATGTCCTGCAGGTAGGCCTCAATACAAGTCACATAAGATGTTTAACAGATAAAAAAGTAGCAGTTGCAGGTAAGCTTAACAATGGGCAGGAGGCAAAGAATATGTGTCAGCCAGAGTATCAAAAGCTATGATCGCAGCATCACCAGAAAGTTGACCCAGTCGTTCCAATACGTGACATCTCCAAAACTGATATGGCCCTGGTAAAAGACCAGGAGAAAAAGCAGGATTAAAAACAATTGGAGTGTGATACAAAATATAGACCTGGGGATTGGAACTGATCCTGTCCAATGCATGGAATGTCACCAAAGTAACCGGTGAGCAGCCTTCAGGGAGCTATTGATGCTAGGGAGGGAGCCAAAGGAGATAGGATAGTGGAATCTTGCCCACCAGCCACTGCTGTAAGGGTATCCACATTTTAAAAGCATGATTCTTGAACCATTCGATTGTGGCTTGGGCCTGAGCAGTGAAGAAGAAAATTCAAAACATCAAGTCTACCTTTTTTGCCACTCTAGCACAGGAGGTCTCGCAAGAGACGAGGCCTCTTATTCTGCCATATAAAACAAAAACTTTGATTGCATCTTATCAGTAGAAGCATCTTTCTGCATTAATAGCAAACACACAGGCAAGAGGTAATACCTGAAATAAATACATCATACCAAACAAGATGTTCATTTTAACAATAGGAATCCTTGTAAACCAGGAAAAGGGTAGCAGAGACCACCGTTGCAGATCAGCCTGAAATGCACACAGCAGACGCAAATAATTTCACTGAAAAAGATCACAATAAGAAATTGTGAGGCGAACCCCTGAGAAAGTAAGATTTTAAAGCCTATTTACTGTAAATGGAAAGGAAGCCTATAATGTCGACAGCAGACTCGCATTTAGTGAAAGATTCAGAGCCTCTGTCTTGGTCATGTTGACTTTAAAGCCATAACCCTCAAGCTCTTTAATCGGTTTAGGGGAAAGAAAGGCTCAGTAAGATATTGTAGTAGCTTTTTTAATAGATTGCCTGGTCCCACATGGTGACACTGGGAAGAAAAGTGCACATGTGTGTGCAATGAGGCTTCTGGAAAAGTAGCTCGGAAGTTTCCCATGGCAGGCTCCGTTGAATGATGCCACCCAAACTAAACTTTTCGTTGTTTCTTGTGTGTATGTTTCCTGCTGTCCTCGGAGAACATCTGCTACAGATGAATCATTTCACTGTATTCTGTGCATTTACGTGCAGAAGGGGCGTGTGAATACAGGTGCCTTGTTACAGAATTGCCTGGCTCAAATAAAGAAGAATAAATAATAGGGAGAGAATATTCCGCTGTCTTCTTCCTAGTACAGATTTATTCATTTAACCTTTTAAAGCAATTTAATTAGCAGAGGGGGCTCCTGACTGCTAATATTCAGCGGCACTTAACTGGACAAAGAGCCCCTGCACTGTCCGGTTAATGCTGAGGCGCTCTGTGGGAGAAGCCGGTACTTAAACAGTTAATGGCGATGTTCAGAAGACCACGAACTGGATAAGTAAGTGGTTAACTTTAGCAGAGGAAAAAGGCATTATTCCTGCCAGTTTACCACTTTGATCCTGGGGGATCTTGATCTTTCGGGAGAAGTTGAGAGTGAGGAGAAATACTTAATGCAGGCCCCAGCTGAATATTGGCTGGACTGTAGTTATAAAAAAAACAAAAAGACATGAAAGAGATAATGTTTAAGGTAAAGAATAATTATTAGTAAAATGCAGTTCTCTGTGACATGATCAGCCAAAACAAGATAAAGGAGCCCTTGGTCTCCACTAACACTTAGCATATGGTAAAACCCATGCTAACTACCGTATTTTTTGCTCCATAAGACGCACTTTTTTCCCAAAAAAGTGGGTGGAAAAACGGTTGCGTCCTATGGAGCGAATATACCCCACCACCCCCCGTTACCATATTTAGACCGCCCCTCGCCCACCACTGTTGCTGCTACTGGTCGCTCGCTGCTGACGCAAGTAGTGGAAGGGAAAGGCCAGGCGGGTGCAGCGATTTCATGCCACCGTCCCAGAAGCCTTACCTCCGATGTCAAAATTGACGTCTGGGGTAAGGCTTCTGGGCTGGTGGTATGTAATCACTGCACCCGCCTGACCTTTCCCAGCAATTCGTTCTGTACGTCCCTCACTCTCGGGCCACAGCGAGGCCATGGCTTGCGGTGCCACACTGATGAGTTCGACCCACTGCTGAGCAAGGAGTCCCCCCCTGCCACTTCTACTTCGTCGACATGTCCTCACAGCAGCAGCAGCGGGAGGTAATTAATTCCAGCGGGTGAGTGGGCAGGCTTGGGGAGGGCGGAAAAGGACAGAGGCTGGAAGACAGTGAGGGGAACATAGGAGGGAGGGAGGAAGGGTCAATTGTTGTGCCTGAGGAAGGAAAGAAAGAAATCACCAGACAACAGGACAAAGGTTGGAAGGCATTGAGGAGGAGTCATAGGAAGGAGGGAGGGAGGAAGGGACAATTGTTGGGCCTGAGGAAGGGGGGGGAGAGGACAAAGGCTAGAAGGCATTCAGGGGGACATAGGAAGGAGGGAGGGAGGAAGGGACAATTGTTGCACCTGAGGAAGGAAAGAAAGAAAGAAAGAAATCACCAGACAACAAAGGTAGGAAAAATGATTTTATTTTCAATTTAGTGATCAAAATGTGTCAGTTTTGAGAATTTATATCTGCTGTCTATATTGTGTACTATATTTGTCTATTTTTCTATAGTTGTTACTGAGGTGACATTGCATCTGTGCCCTGTCCCGGTCTACCACTAGACCACCAGAGGGGGGACAGGGTACAGAATCTGGCAAGGAATGTGGGGTTGGGTGCAGAGCCTGGCAGGGAGAATTTGGTTCAGAATGTTTTTTTCTTGTTTTCTTCCTCTAAATCTAGAGTGCATCTTATGGTCAGGTGCGTCTTATGGAGTGAAGAATACTGGTACTTAATGTATTTTAGTAAAAAGGCCTCATGCACCAGAAAGGATAATTTACTGCACATTATTTGTATAATAGCTAGTTGCTTAGTTACCTTAGAATTAATCACAACAATAATAATGTGCTTTGAGAGAAAACAGTATCAGGAAAGGATGGGAGTGAATAAATGCAACTGTCATAAAACTGTAACATCCCCATTGAAGATTCTAATAACAAACAATATGAGGAAAAAAGTTAGATGGGCAATAATCAGACCTCCACAGCTAGTTGGCACTTCTGCTGTTACATTGTACCCATGAGGCTGAAAATTAATTTACAAAGAGAAACTCTTACTCTTCTTTACTTTACCATATTTGAGACTACACCTCGCCTTATAAGCTCAATGTGAGTTACAATTAAAATGATATTACATCTATAAAAGCAAGCATTACCTAATTTCCCAATCCATCCATCATATGTGACACAAGTTTAATTCTTAATCTTAAATGTCTTCTCATAAAGCTGTGCTTTTAAATGCCTTCTAAGCATCGAACAGCTATGCATTGACCTCAATTCCAAAGGAAGGGTATTCCATAACTGAGGACCCAAAACTCTAAAAGCACATTTACATGTTGATTGTAATTGTGGATGGGCATAATAGAAAAAAAGTCTAAGTCCCTTTTTGGCCTAAGGCGCTAGACGCCCAAAGTAGGCAGCAGGGAAATGTCCATTCTTGAAAAAAAGTCCAAAATGTGTGTTTTTTTAAAAAGAATGGCCTATCTATATGTTCAGGCATTTAATCGCCCAAACTGCCACTACGTCTATCTTTAAGCCCTATTCACGAAAAAAAATTTTCCCAAGTCCCAAACATCCAAAACAAGACCTTTTAGATGTGGGAGGGACCAGTTCTTCGTCTAAAACCATGAATCTCTAACCAGCATCTGTCATAAGCGCCGGTTAGAAAATAATGGAACTATCCCCACCCCACCCCCACAACGATTGCAGCAGAAGGGATGCCCAATCGCTCCTGCCTGAACCACAGCAAACCCCCCTGAAAGTTTATCAGCAGGAGGGTTGCCCAATCTCTCCTGCCCAAACACCCCCTTCCCACAAGCATCATGGCAGGAGGGACGCCCAATTCCTCCTGCCTGAACCCGCCGCGACCCCCTGCAAGAATCGCCAACAGCAGAGATGCCCAGTCCTTCCTACCAGATACCCCAAACCCCCCGCAACCTTCGCCAGCAGGAGGGTTGGCCAGTCCTTCCTGCTGGATACCCTGAAACCCCCCTCCCCCATAACCTTTGCCAGCAGATACCCAATCTCTTCTGCTGACACCCCCCCTTCCTGAAAGTTCACCGGCAGGAGGAATGCCCAGTCCCTCCTGACAACACCCCCCACTCCCCAAAAAGTAGCCCACCCGGACCCCCCAATCCCACCCCACCAGACCCCTCCAACCCCACCTGGTCGTCCCCCTAACCTTTTGTGATGGACAGATGGACTGGTCCCTTTGCTGGAATTGCGGGCCTGTACCTTTCCGGTGCATCTTAGGATGCACCGGGGAGGGGCCCTGATTGGCCCAAGATGCATCGGAAAGGGTCAGGCCCACCATTCCAGTGAAGGCGGGCCTGCCAGCTGGATGCAGAGAGAACCCATCTGGCCAGCCATCTAAAAAAGGTTAGGGGGTCCGGGTGGGCTACCTGTGGGGTGGTGGGGGTGTCGGCAGGAGGGACTGGGCATCCCTCCTGCTGGCGAACATTCAGGAGGGAGAGTATTGGCAGGAGAGATTGGGCCTCTCTCCTGCCAGCGATGCTTGTGGGGGGAAGGGGTTTTGGGGTGTCCGGAAGGAGGGACTGGGCATCTCTCCTGCTGGCAAACTTTCAGGGGGGGTTACAGCAGGTTCTGGCAGGAGGGCGGGGGCATCCCTCCTGCCATGATCATTACAGGAGCGGTGGGGATGGGTTGCCTGGGAAGCTGAGCTGATCGCGGCAGCTGCAGTCAGCTCAGCGGCCCGATCCAGAACTTATACGTTTTGACTTGGTCCAAGTCAAAATGTATAAGTTCCGTCCAGGCAACCTTATTAAATTTTCAGTTATCCCTGATGGACCACTAAGTCTAGGTTGGCCCACATCCCGCCTACCTCCTACCCTAACCGCTCCTCGAAAAACGCCTCTTTTTACTCTGGGCGCACAGCGGCAGTCAGAAGGCCTAAACTGCTTTTAGATACATCTAAAACCCATTTCGATTATCGATACTTGGATGACCTGTCTTTTTGATCATTCAAGTGCTGATTTAGGTGGGTTTTTAGATGTATTTTATTTTCGATTATGAGCCTCTTAATTTATTTGCACAAGTAAAAAAAACCTTGAGGATTCATATATTTTCAAAAGGTCTTGCAAATACTGTATTTAGGACCTTCCAAACTTAAAGTGCTGAGCGCTAAGGGGTCAAGTTATCAATGAGGGCTGCTGTTAAGATGGGTTATTTTACTATGCTATTTGGCACAGGGACTTATTGAAAAAAATTAAATAACCCATTTTAACAGTAGCCATAATTGATAACTTTCCCTTTAAACAATCATGAAGATATGCATTGGAGTAGCTTGATCTTTTTGTAAATATAGGCTAGCAAAAGATGGGCTTTGCAGGGTAGAAAAAATGGTGCTGTCTTTATGTCTAAACAAATTTTATTGAACAAATTAACTCCCCCTCCCCCTTTTTTTTTTTTTTTTTTTAACTAAGCCACGGTAGGTTTCTACCATGGCCTGACACTCATAGAATTCCTCTACCATGGCTTAGTAAAAAGGGGAGGGGGTAAGAGAAATACAGATCAACAGTCATTATGCAGTATAGTAGTTCAGTTTTTCAATAATTTCAGCCTTGCTTCCCCTCCCTCTCCCAAATCTTCAAAATGACACTCTCTTTAAATCTGGTGTAAATATACCTGTTGAAGTAGGCATAACTTTCAAAATACAAGCCAAATTTACAGTGTAAATTTTCCATTCCCCATTTTTTTATTGTAGGCAGAAAAGTCCATGATTTCAAAGGAGAGAGGAGTTGAACAATATAGTGTACAGTATACACACCACAAATAACCCAGTTTTATTTTTGGCTATGACTCAGTTCTAAACATTAGGCAGGACTTGGCAGATACTTAGGAGATTAATGTCTGGAGGACCCAAAGAGCTCCTGCAGTCAAAGAAAAATAATAGATCCTGACAACCACCCCAGCTCAAGATTTAAAAAAAAAAAAAACAACAAACCCCCAGCAGGGATGGTGTGCAGTTTTGAAATAGCCTATTTACCCTGATTTTTCTGAGAGGGGTGGTGGTAAGGCAGTCATGATGATTGAGGAGGGTAGAAAGGTCTAAAATATTGATAGGGGGAGAAGAAGGTGCAAGACTGAAGGTTTGCTTAGGGTACCTAACACACTTAGACTAGCCCTAGTTTAAGGGGGTGATGCACGATAGTAATACTGTGTACTGATTTATGGGTATACAACCACAAAAAACAGGGAGGAATGGAAGGAAGTATAATATAAAAATTCAAAAATATCACTCCAAAACAAAAGCACCACAAGCCAAGAAAGCTTGCTTATTACTTAAGCGAAAGAAAAGCCTCAAACAAACGGAGAGGTGAACCCACATTCTTCCACCCAACCATCATAGGCAAAAAAACTTTCGCAGAAGTTTAAAGTTAGCAGGTGGGAGCAAAAAAATAGCTCAGAATGATTAATGGTGGTAACCACTGAACACAAACAGGCCAGATCGTTTCGTAGCCGGTAACCAGTGCTTCAGGGACTGAATAACGAATGGGTTGTTGATGTTTTACAGCTGGACAAAGACTTAGAAGAGGTTACTATGCAACTGCAGGACACACCAGAGAAGACAACGTACATTAAACAAAACCACTACCAGGATCTCAATGATATCCTCAGTATACGAAACTTTACAGAGAGTAAAGGTAAAACTTGGCTTGTTGTGTTATCCTTTTAAGTATGCAACATGTTGATCAGTGCTGTTATTATATGACTTGATATGTAGGTACAGGACATTGAGCCATATTCAAAAAGGATATTTGGAACTTCGTGCTCCTGAACAAAAACCTTTTCTGAATAAGGCCCATTGTTCTTGCTTTTCTGGGGGATATTTATGATGTTGCTAGATTACTACCTAGGAACAATGCTCAAATCCTCTTGTACACAAAAATATCTAATTTTCCCAAATGTCTGGTAATGCCACCAGTTTATAACATTATTTTAAAAGTAGTTGGTTTATGTTGGTCCATTGTACCAACATCTTTATTACCTAAAATCGTTACAATTGTCCAATATTCTTTTTATTAGTAACATAACATTTTATTTTTATACCACAATACACCATGAAGTTCGATGTGGTTAACAAAAATTATCTAAAGACTGTACATACCGTATTTTTCGCTCCATAAGATGCACTTTTTTCCACCCAAAAGTGGGTGGAAATCTCGGTGTGTCTTATGAAGCGAAGATGCAAAATTTGTATCCCCCGTACAGCTGCAGAACACGCCCCCCCCCCGCACACCAGCCATACTACTTTTTAAATGCCACCACCCCCACGCCGCACCACTTTTTAAACATCACCGCCAGACCACCTTTTTAAAACAACCCCCGCGGGAGCGTGTAAAGCTTGGTCCTGATGTCCGCACTCCTGGCTCAGGCGCCTGCTGCCCAGAAATAGTAAGGAGCCATCGAGGGAGGAAGGGAAGAATTAAAAAAGGTACACAGTATAAAAAAAAAAGGCACGGGGGTTATGATTAAAAAGTACTGGGGATATGTAGAGGGTTAATTTAAGGTACTGGGGGGCACGTGGGGGATGGGGGATGATTTAAGGTACTGGGGGTATGTAGGGGGTATGGGGCCTGCCTACCTGTCACTAGGCCACTAGGCCTGCCTGCCTGCCTGCCTGCCACTAGGCCTGCCCGCCCTGTGCCTTGTCCTGGCCTACCACTAGATCACCAGAAGGGGGGACAGGGTACAGAGCCTGGCAGGGAGGGGGGACAGGGTGCAGAGCCTAGCAAGGAGTGTGGGGTTGGGTGCAGAGCCTGGCAGGGAGAATTTGGTTCAGAATGTTTTTTTCTTGTTTTCCTCCTCTAAATCTAGGGTGCATCTTATGGTCAGGTGCGTCTTATGGAGAGAAAAATACGGTAGGTGGTGAGGGTACAAATACAATCAGTCTAGGAGCAAGACAAGTTCTGCATCGGATACAATCCCAGTAATTAACATGAAACATCAGTGGGCAAACTGCCTGTGTTACAATTGACTTTGTAGATGGGGGTTCACAAGTACATTACATTACATTAGGGACTTCTATTCCGCCTATACCTTGCAGTTTAAGGCGGATTACAAAAGAGCTAACTGGCTACAGGCTAAGTACAGGTAGCGGGGCAGGGGGGCTTTTAGGGCATAAAAGTATTACATGTATCTGCGCAAGGAGCAGTTACAGTCATTTGGGGGGAGCAATGAGCCAGAGAAAGTCATGGAGAGAGTACCGGATTAGTGCTCGCTAGGAACTTATTGAACAGGTATGTTTTAAGCTTCTCCTGAAATGCATGTATGATGATGAGGATTCTATAAGAACATAACATAAGAACATAAGAATTGCCGCTGCTGGGTCGGACCGGTGGTCCATCGTGCCCAGCAGTCCGCTCATGCGGCGGCCCTCTGGTCAAAGACCAGCGCCATAACTGAGACTAGCCCTACTCGCATATGTTCTGATTCAGCATAAACTTATGATGGGGAGTAGTTCCCAGCTTAAGTGATCTGCTTGGTAGGATAACAGTTTTGTGACATAAGCTCTTTTAAGAGAAAATGGAGTTGGAACGCAAAAGGCGGACTTATTTAAAAGCTACCACATACATACAACTGTGAGACAAACCAAAAAAAGAGAAAAGATAAGTAAGAGTGTGAATGCTAATCTGTTAAGAGTGGCAATTTAGTTCAGCCGTAAAAAGGTGAAACGGGTCTCCGTTGGGCAACAAGAATCCTATATTCTACAACAGAGATACCGGCGCTCGAGTTATTTAAAGATAAGTGCTGGTTCTTGTTATTTTGTTGATTTGCATGAAAGCACTTTGCAACAAAACAAATTTGCACATAATAATAGCACAATAGCACTTTTAAAGTCAAAAATCAAACTGAGCTCGATGAAAGATACCTCTCTTCTGCAAAAAGCTGGGTAGATATCTTGGATGATTCTCCAGCGCAGGCATCTGAGAGCACAGTAGAAAAGACAGTCGATAATCATTTGTACAAGTCTTGTATCATATCATGCTGGTCAGTATGTTATAAAATACCATCTACATGCAAACTAGCCATATACCTGCAAGATGACCTTATAAAATGACCTCTAACATGCATAATAAACCAGGAGGTATATAATGAGTGAGAGTGTGTGTGTGTGTGTGTGTGTGTGTTTGAGGGAGGAAGATGGGTTGGGGGTACTCTGGTGTGGTTGTTGAGTATGCATTGGATGTGTCTGTGAGGGGGAGGTATAAAGTGGGGAATTGTGGGACAACAAATATGTAGGAGTGGCATGGGGTTCATTATTATCAACAAAGGCAGACAGTTGCCTGGAGCACCAAACTCCCAATGCACCACATTGGGAAAGAGCATATTAATGCTACAGCTGAGGTGCTCCAGAGCCTTTATGCCTCACTGGAGAGTATTTTCAGTCAGTGAGTTGCATCATCAGAATTACTCAAGGAAGGCCCCACCCCCAATCTGCCCAGAACACCTGCTAGTGTGGCAACGTATCTCATTGGCTGGAGTATGGTGGTAATGGGTGTCAATGTTTTGGGAATGTTTTTTTTCATATTGTCAGTTATTCAAATTTCAGTAGGGATGTTGGACTCTTACCACAGTTGGCTTTATCCACTCAATGTTTTTGCATCTCTAGGTTTGATAAAGGGCTGCCAGTAGTATTGGTTGATTAAGTGGCTGTGGGCTCATTAAAGGGCTGTAACAAAGCAGGGAAGTGTTATTTTACAGGTTGGAGGTAGTGAAATCTCTTTCCATGCTTGAGCTGGATTTTCTTTTTGTTCCTGAAATTTCTGTTGGGTCATCGATGCTCTGGGCACTTGCTGCTGGCAGCCAATACACCACCATTAGCTGCACAGCTTTTACCCAAATGGCAGCTGTCTTTCTGCACCTAGCCCTTCTGTTCTGCAGGCTGTCTCTCCTATGTCCTGCTGGCTTGCCCTCTCCGTCTGCTTGCTTCCCTTATCCTGACCTTTTTCTGCTCTTCTCACAGCAGAAGCAGCTCCATACAACCCAAGCAGAGGCTCCTGCTTTCTGCCTGCACTCAAAAGGTTGAAAAAGTGACCGGCAGGGACACTGGGCTGTGTGACAATTAATACATTCGTAAATCTGTTAGCATACCTCAGTAAAATGACCCCTTAGATTGTAAGCCCACTAGGGACAGAGAAAGTACTTGAATATAATATGTAAGCTGCTTTAGCTGTACCACAGAATGGCAGAATATCGGATCTATAACCCTTTATATTCAAGGCGGTGAAAGGGGCCAAAAGAGACTACGAGGAAAAAATAGCCAAGGAGGCGAAAAACTTCAAGCCGTTCTTTCGATATATTAAGGGGAAACGACCGGCAAAGGATGCGGTGGGGCCGTTGGATGATCGTGGAATAAAAGGAGTGCTAAAGGAAGATAAAGAAATCACCTACAAACTGAACACATTTTTTGCGTCTGTATTTATCAAAGAAGATGTACACATCATACCGGAACCCACTAGGCTATATGCTAGAAATGAAGAAGAGAAACTGACAGGATTGACGGTCAGTCTAGATGAGGTATGCAGGCAGATTGATAGACTAAAGAGCGATAAATCCCAGGGACCGGATGGCATCCATCCATGGGTCATCAAGGAACTGAAAGGGACCATAGCTGAACTGCTTCATCTAATAGCCAATCTGTCGATCAAATCGGGAAAGATTCTGGAGGACTGGAAGGTGGCAAATGTTACGCCGATCTTCAAGAAAGGTTTGAGGGGGGAATCCGGGTAACTACAGACCGGTGAGTCTGACCTTGGTACCGGGAAAGATGGTAGAGGCGCTGATAAAGGACCGCATCATTGATCACCTTAACGGACACAGACTGATGAGGACCAGCCAGCACGGTTCCAGCAAAGGCAGATCTTGTTTGACGAACTTGCTGTACTTCTTCAAGGGAGTAAACAGGCAGCTAGACAAGGGCGACCCGATCGACATTGTATATCTGGATTTTCAGAAGCCGTTTGACAAGGTTCCGCATGAACGACTACTTCGGAAAATTGCAAGCCATGGAATAGAGGGTGAAATATTCACATGGATTAAAAACTGGCTGAAGCATAGGAAACAGAGAGTGGGGGTAAATGGGCAATACTCGGTCTGGAAGAGCGTCACCAGTGGGGTGCCACAGGGCTCAGTGCTTGGACCCATGCTCTTCCATATCTTTATAAACAATCTGGACATAGGTACGACAAGTGAGGTGATTAAATTTGTGGACGATACAAAGTTATTCAGAGTAGTGAAGACGCAGGAGGATTGCGAAAATCTCCAACGTGACATAATCAGCTTCGAGAAATGGGCATCGACATGGCAGATGAGGTTCAACGTAGATAAATGTAAAGTGATGCATGTCGGTAACAAAAATCTCATGCACGAATACAGGATGTCCGGGGCGGTACTTGGAGAGACCTCCCAGGAAAGAGACTTGGGAGTTCTGATCAACAAGTCAATGAAGCTGTGCGTGCAATGTGCCGCCGCAGCGAAAAGGGTGAACAAAATGCTAGGAATGATAAAGAAGGGGATCACGAACAGATCGGAGAAGGTTATCATGCCGCTGTACCGGGCCATGGAAAGCCCTCACCTGGAGTACTGCGTCCAGCACTGGTCGCCGTAAATGAAGAAGGACACAGTACTACTCAAAAGGGTCCAGAGAAGAGCAACCAAAATGGTTAAAGGGCTGGAGAAGCTGCCATACAGTGAGAGATTGGAGAAACTGGGCCTTTTTTCCCTCAAACAGAGGAGATTGAGAGGCGACATGATTGAAGCATTCAAGGTACTGAAGGGAATAGACTTAGTAGATAAGGACAGGTTGTTCACCCTCTTCAAGGTACGGAGAACGAGAGGGCACTCTCTAAAGTTAAAAGGGGATAGATTCCGTACAAACGTAAGGAAGTTCTTCTTCACCCAGAGAGTGGTAGAAAACTGGAACGCTCTTCCGGAGTCTTTTATAGGAGAAAACACCCTCCAGGGATTCAAAGACGAAGTTAGACAAGTTCCTGCTGAACCGGAACGTGCGCAGGTAGGGCCAGTCTCAATTAGGGCGCTTGTCTTTGACCAGAGGGCCGCCGCATGATGGACCACTGGTCTGACCCAGCAGTGGCAATTCTTATGTTCTTATGATTTTATGCAAGAATCTAGCCAGCTAAATTCCCTTTTTAAGCTTGAACCTTTAGGGGTCAAAGCATTATAATGGTGCTTATATTACCTTTGCGTCTTTACAAAATAGGCACTCCAAACCAGCTCCAGCTTGTTAAAATTCAAGTGGACTCTGGTCCACAAAATCTCATGACTCAATAATTTGGTTATTCTATAAGGTGCCAGCTGCCTCTGTCAATGTCAGTTTGTCAAATGTGTCATTTCTTCCTTTCTCAGCTTGCTTCCAAAATGCTCATCCTTCTCCTTTCAGATCTCCCTTGGAATCATCTTTCTTTATTGCAGTGTATTCAAAATGTAGCTTCATAACTTACCATTCATCAATGTCACTATAACCAAGTAACCCTTCTTCTCAAAAAACATTTGCTTCCACAGGCCATTCAAACATCTATTGTGCACCAACAAATCTATTCACCTTAGAGCTCCATATTATTTCTCTTCTCACTCCCTACATTCTTCCTTGTAAAATCCAGTCATCTGGCAAGTCACTTTTCTCTGTGTCCTTCTCCAGGAGATATGACACAGTTTCTAGTCTTTGGAAATATCACCATTGGCTTCCAGTCAGACAGTGAATCATAAAGTTCTTCATATGACTTTTAGAGCATATTGGTTTGGGACCCCAGATTGTCTTGTCTGCCTTAACTATTCCTTACAGTCCATTCCAATTTCTGTGCTCACTGAACGACTTTCGTCTGGTCCTTCCTGGACCATGACAGGTACAACTTGAGTCTACACGTCACCAAGCATTCTATTTTACAGGCCCTTTCTAATGGAATTCCCTTCCCCTTGCTATTCGAAGCATATCCTTTCTTAACGAATTTATAGCTGTGCTCAGAATATGGCTATGCACCTAAGCTTTGTCCTTAGACAAGCAGGCAACATATTCTCACATGTGGGTGATGTCATCCACGGAGCTCCAGCACAGACAGTGAAAAGTGTAGAATCACTTTAAGCTTTAACAAGTTTTTAGACTGCCTGCACCACACATGTTCAAGTGCCTTCATGCCCGACGCCAGCTCGCAAGGGATCCCTGTCAACATGGATTCACTAGGGGCAGGTCATGCCAATCCAATCTCATCAGCTTCTTTGACTGGGTGACAGGAAAACTAGACTCGGGAGAGTCTCTGGACATAGTGTACTTGGATTTCAGTAAAGCTTTTGACAGTGTCCCACACCGTAGACTATTAAACAAGATGAAATCAATGGGGTTGGGTGAGAAACTAACTGCATGGGTCAATGATTGGCTGAGTGGAAGACTTCAGAGGGTGGTGGTCAACGGCACCCTCTCTGAGACATCGGAGGTGACTAGCGGAGTGCCGCAGGGATCAGTACTGGGACCGTCCCTTTTCAACATATTCATAAGGGACTTGACCCGGGGGCTTCAGGGAAAAGTAGCACTGTTCGCCGACGACGCCAAACTGTGTAACATAGTAAGTGAAAGCAATCTCAAGGACAATATGACGCAGGATCTGATCACGTTGGAAAACTGGTCCTCGACATGGCAGCTGGGCTTCAACGCTAAGAAGTGTAAGGTCATGCATCTCGGCAGCAGAAATCCATGCAGAACATACACCTTGAATGGAGAAGCACTAGCTAGGACTTCAGAAGAACGGGACTTGGGAATAATCATCAGTGCAGACATGAAGGCTGCCAAACAAGTAGAGAAGGCCTCGTCCAAGGCAAAGCAAATGATGGGATGTATCAAGAGAAGCTTCGTCAGCCGCAAACCTGAAGTCATAATGCCACTGTACAGAGCCATGGTGAGACCTCATCTGGAGTACTGTGTGCAATTCTGGAGGCCACATTACCGTAAAGATGTGCTTCGAGCCGAGTCGGTCCAGCGGATGGCCACTAGAATGGTCTCCGGACTCAAGGGTCTCTCATACGAAGAAAGACTGGGCAAATTGCAGCTCTATACTCTAGAGGAACGCAGGGAAAGGGGTGACATGATTGAGACATTTAAATACGTCACAGGTCGGGTAGAGCTGGAAGACGACATATTCGTTCCCAAGGGACCCTCGGTCACAAGGGGGCACCCGCTTAAACTTAGAGGAGGGAAATTTAGTAGTGACACCAGGAAGTATTTCTTCACAGAAAGGGTGGTGGATCATTGGAACAAACTTCCGGTGCAAGTGATCAAGGTCACCAGCGTGCTCGACTTTAAGAATAAATGGGACATCCACGTGGGATCCCTACGAAGGTCGAGCTAAGGAACTAAGTCATATGCACTCAGACTTAATGGGGTGGGTCAGTAGAGTGGGCAGACTTGATGGGCTGTAGCCCTTTTCTGCCATCATCTTTCTATGTTTCTATGTTTCTATGTTTCTAAGGTCATCGGTTTTTCATTTTCTGCGGCATGAAGATGTATCTCATGTGTCTCCATCAAGTTGCCTTATAAACTTTTTCTTATAAACTTTTTCAACTATTTCTAGTTGCTGTTCTTTCTTTTCTTTTCAAAAATAAGTACTCTAGAAAAGTAAAAGGATAGACATCGATACCTCCATCTACTTGCATCAACGGCATATTAGCATCGACTCCAGTTGACGCATGTCTTTCTGTAACCAATGTTTCTACCATGTCAATGCAGATGCATTGCAGTGGAGAATGCCCTGCCAGTTAAGCATTGAGTCCATTTGATGCATGGCTTCATGGGCGATACATGTTGTCATTTCTAAAGCGCATTGCCTTTTCAGGCTTTCACACTTCGACGCCTGTGGCACCTACGATACCACTTGATGTTACATGGTCATGGTGCCTCCTCTTCATTAATGAACAGCATCACAGGTCTCAAAAGCATCAAGCCCCTTGATGCAGACCGAACAGCGATGCTATCATTCTCCACCCTTGTAGGTTTCTCTCCTTCACGGGATGCATCCTCATCGAGGTCATCCAATCTGAGACAACCTTCTGCACCGTTGGTACCGGCTGTTGAGCCATCGGTACCGGTGCATGCTTTCAAGGAGAAACTCGATGTTTCTTTTATTCCAAGACAACCTGCTGCACCGATGGTACCAGCTGTTCAGTCATTGGTACCAGTGCATGCTTTCAGGGAAAAACTCGAGTTCTTCCAAGGGGAGTTCAGTAAAAAAAAAAACTCCAAAGTGATTCCCTTGGTACTGGCCATCCTAAGCATACCACTATGAGGTCTCATGGTACCGTTTTCATCTGTCCATTGGAGCATCGAGCTACTTATCATAGATCTTCTGCAAGGCATCATCACTCTCATTCTCGACGATCGATCTATCTTTGCATCGACGTTTTAACTCATCAACATTTTCCACCGATGCATTGATCCACTACTTCAAAGCATGATGCCAAGATACCTCATCGCATTGATCTCCTACTTCGAAGTGAACAGCTGTTCTTCAAGAGTCGGTCTGTATCCAGAGGACACCGACACTCCCAATCCAACCCTTATTGCATCGAGCATTATATTGAAGCATCATTGTCTGCACTTCAAATGTCTGACTGCTCATTAGAGAATGACACAGTGGCGGTTTACCCGCGGCCACCGCATTTTAGCCGCGGGTCACCCGCCGAAAACGGGGAAGAAAACTAGCAGTCGCAGCGGCGATGGGGACAAGGCCATTCACCGCCCGCGGGGCGGTGAATGGTCTTGTCCCCGCAGTGAGGCATGAAGGATCGCGCGGTCCCCGCAGCTCACACCCGCCTGCCCAATCGATTCTAGTGTTTAGCCAGCTCTCTCCCTTCTCCTCACCTTAGTTTATAGGTTTTCTTTTTCGGCGACCTGCACGCTTTCCCAAAGAGCCGCGCACCCGCTGCTGCTCAGTTTCGATCTTCTGCTCTGACGCAACCGGAAACAGGAAGTTGCAGCAGAGCAGAAGATTGAACACTGAGCAGCCGCGCGTGCGCGGCTCTTTGGGAAAGCGTGCAGGTCGCCGAAAAAGAAAACCTATAAACTAAGGTGAGGAGAAGGGGGAGAGCTGGCTAAACACTAGGATCGATTGGGCAGGCAGGTAGTGGCTGCGGGGACCGTGCGATCGCTAGTGTTCCCGGCTCAAATTGAAAGGAGGGAGTGAAAGGGAAAAGGATTCTGGGCCAAGGGGATGAAGTCGGAAAGAAAAACCCACAGCAGGAAAGAAAGGGAAGGACTGGCAGGTGAGCCAGATGCTAGAAGCAGGGGGGGGGAAGAAAGAGGGAAAAAAAGCTAGATGGGGTTGAAAAGAAGAGACACACTGGTATGGAAGAGGAAGATAGGGGAAATCTGGACACAGGAAGGTAACAGAAAGAGGGGAAATTATGTGCATGGGGCATAGGGACAGAGACATAAAGGGGACATGCCATGGGGATGGTATATGGACACAGGGGGGGCAATGACAGATACATAGGGGAGATATTAGAAATGGAGAAAATAGGAGCACAGAAGCGAGATGGTTTGTGGGGATGGGACAGGGACCGAGCTTGCAGGCTTCAGTGGCTTGCACAAATTACATTGTAACGTGCCATGAAAATAAGAGGAAGGAAGGTAGATAGGCCACGCGAGAGGAGCTGAAGGGTAGTAGAAAGGAACAGATGGTAAAGGAGGGAGGGAAGGGTGGTGGTGGAAAGGAATAGAACAGACATTGAAGGAGGATGGAGAGGAACAGACCCCCAAGGGAAATGTGGAAGACAGAGTGGGAAGAAGACAGATGCCAGACTATGCGGGAGCGGAGGGAAGAAGATGGGTGCTAGACCAATTTGGGGGGGGGGGTTAAGGGAGAGGCACAGTAACAGCAAATGGAAGACGCAGAGAGAAGACACACAATGGATGGAAGGAATTCAATGAGAAGATGTGGAAAGTAGAAACCAGACAACAAAGGTAGAAAAAAAAATTATATTTATTTTTTGCTTTAGGATAAAATAGTATATTAGTTGTGTTGATAAAAATTTATAAACAAAGCCCTGCCAGCTGAACATCTCTTTCTCTAGTTCAGCAGCAGGAACTTTGATTTATAAGAAAGGAATAAGCTAAATATTACAGTACTAAGGCTTATATGGATGCAGCGGGGACGGTGATGGGGCGGTGAATGGGATGGCAGTGGCGGTGACGGGGCGGTGAAAGGGATGGCGGTGACGGTGACGGGGCGGTGAAGGGAACGGCGGTGACGGGGCAGTGCAGAGGATGGTGGGCCGGTGACGGGGCGGTGACGGGGACAGATTTTTTCCCCGTGTCATTCTCTACTGCTCATCTCTTGTTTCCCGATGTATGAATGGTCTGGACTCATTCACGCAGAGACTAGTGGGGGAATCTAACATGGGTGTAGAGCCTGTCAAGTTAGATTCCTTACCATGTTTTTAGATAATACAAAACCAAATGGTACATGAATGATTTTCTGGTTTATCCTTTCAACATGCTTAACCAGCATTGATCCATACTGAAGCTGTCTTTCCGTACTGCTTCAGGATTCCACCATGGGTGTAGAGCCTGAAAGGTGGTCTTTTCTGTTGTCTGAATACAAATATGCAAAGATAAATGACGGAATCTAACATGGGTATGGAGTAGGGGGTCTCAAAGTCCCTCCTCGAGGGCCGTAATCCAGTTGGGTTTTCAGGATTTCCCCAATGAATATGCATGAGATCTATTTGCATGCACTGCTTTCAATGCATATTCATTGAGGAAATCCTGAAAACCCTACTGGATTGCGGCCCTCAAGGAGAGACTTTCAGATCCCTGTTGCAGAGCCTGTTAAGTTAAATTTCTTATGCCAAACTATGAAGATAGCCAAGGTTTTTTTCCCCTGTGCTTTGGCACTATTAATAAACATTCTTTTTATTAACCATTGCAGCAGAATGGTTCTCTGCTTTATTTTCTAAGCAGGATCAACCAGGTTATTTTTACTGATATGCTTCTTCCACTGTACCATCAATGTTTATACAGTACATTCCAGGAGGCCCATACGATTACTTTCAAATATTTTCCCTACATGTGTTTCACCTATTGTTAATGGACATTATCTGTTCCCCCTCTCTCCTTTTTACAAGATTCATTCCAACTTCACCCCTCTGTCCATTTTCTCTCTTCTTTCTCTGTATCCCCCTCCTCCCATACTCTGGCATGTCTCTCCTCTCCTGTCCTTTCTTCCTTCTAAACTAAACTAAACTAAAGCTTAACTTTGTATACCAAGTCATCATTCTGAGATGGCTTGACTCGGTTTACAGCAATTAAATAAACAGGGAATGATTTACAAATGATAAATAGAAGATAATAGCAAAATTGCAAAATAATTAATTTTCAAAATGTTTGGCAAATAGAGTAGTTTTTAAAGATTTACGGAAAAATTGAAACGAACTACAACTCCTTAAAAAAAGGGGTGATCATTCCAGAGTTGAGAGAATTTAAAGACCAAAAATTGACTTAAGATCTTGACTCCTTTAATCCCTTTTTTAGAAGGAAGGGAGAGTTTAAATTGTTGGATACCTCTTGCAAAGGAGAATCGGTAAACTTTCCAGTGGTCTGACATCTCTGTCTCCTTCCCTTCCATCTCTCCTTCTCTTCCCCCCCCCCCCCCAGGTAAGGTATCTCAATCTTCCCTTCCATCTCTCTCTGTCCCACCCACTCTTTGGTCTAGCATCTCTGTCTCTTTCCCCCCCTTCATCCCTTATTATTGCATCTCTGTCTCCTTCTCTTCCATATCTCCTTCTACCTCCCTGCCCCTCACACTGACATCTATCTCCTCTCCTCTCATCTCCATCCCTCCCCTCACCCCATGGTCTGGCATCTCTCTCTCTCCTCACTCGTTTCATCCCTACCCCTATCCCATGGAAAAGCAACCCTTCTTCCTCTTCTCTCCATGCTCTGGCATCTCTCTCCTCTGCTTCCCTTCTGTCCCTCCCCCATGGTCTAGCATCTCTTTCTCCTCACTCTTCCCTTTTCTTTTCTGTCCCAGCCCCCACCCCATGGTCTGGCATCTTCCGTTCCATCTCTTCTCTGCTTCCCTTCCCTCCCTTACCCATGATCTGGCTTCTCTCTCCTCCCCCTTCCCTTCCTTAATGGTCCTTCTTTTTTCCTTCCTCCCTCCCTTCTAATTTGGTGGCTTTCTCCTTTATCCCTCCCTCCCTCCAATTGGGTGCAACATTTCTTGTACCTCTCTCTTTGCCACTTGTAAACTTCAGGTCACTGGCAGCATTAATGAGCACTTTAATAGCTTTATGCCTTCCCTACAGAACATTGATCAACATCTCTGATAAGTAATTTTCTCTTATCAAATTATTTTGATTATATTACGTGACTTTTGCTCCTGTTTTCATGATGGAGGTAGGGAAGGCTTGTGCTATGATGTAATGCATAAACATCTTTTAGCCTTCCAGCGGCATCACCTGATGTTTATATCACTGAGCACAATCTAATTTATTGAATAGTGATTTGGATTTTTTTGATTTATTATATTAGCATTAATGAGCTGAACACGCTGCCTCTGGCAGACCTGGAAGCTTTCCCTCTGCTTCAGCTTCCTGTTCCCGCAGAGGCAGGATGTTCAGTAGAGCGAAAGCTTACAGGGCCACCAAAGGCAGCGTGCAGGCTGCAGCATGGAGAGACCGGACTCTGGACTAGAGCAGCCCCGATGATCTGCACCCAGGGCAAACTGCTCCCCTTGGTAAGCCACTATAATAATAGTAGTAGTGTGTTTGTGGTCACATGAAGTCCCAAAAAAATATTGGGGGTGCTCAGGCACCCACATTACTCACAGAGCTGGGGCTTATGCATAGAAAATCTTGTTTATCATGTATGTTTGTAGGTTATAAGTTCTGTAGAGCAGGGATTGTTTCTTCTATGTCTGATGTTTATGTCTGGTAAAGTTTCAGAAATAATTATTAGTAGTAGACTGATACATATTTATCCACCATGTGACTAATTACCTATCTTAGATATTTTATGGTGCTAGGCTAAATAGGTCCTCTCAGGTTCTGAGGAGAAGTCCATAAAACATTATCAAGGTAGACTTGGGGAAAGCCACTGCTTATCTCTTGAGGTAAACAACATGGAATCATGATACTCTGGGGGATCCTACCAGGCACAATATGACTTTGGTCATTGTTGGAAACAGGATATTGAGTTTGATGGACCTGAAGTCTGATCCGGTATGTCAGTTCTTCCTGGACCATTTTGGGATCAGTTGCAAGATACAGTATTTGGACTTAACAATATTTTCATTGCTCTGTCCTTATTTAGAGAAAACTGATTCTAAAATTATTTCAGTATTCAAGGAAAGGCAAAGTCTATAGGGATAAAAATAAATTCTGGAACATTTTTAGTGACTACCTGGGAAATCTTCAGGTTCATAAATTCTTGTGCACTCTTTGTTGATGCACTATTTACTTTATCATCTGATACAGAGGGAATTTTCTGGACATAAATTCTTGTGCACTCTTTGTTGATGAACTATTTACTTTATCATCTGATACAGAGGGAATTTTCAGGACAAAAGTCTCATTTTCTCTACTTCCTTGTTCTATCAGGCATGACAGAACAAAATAGGGCATGAATCAGAGGGAAGTAATAGAAGCTGTCACATTGTACAGAGTATGTGAGAGTGGGTTTCTATCAAAAGCATTTGAAATAAAATATTCATGAGTCATCAATTTTTCCTTATATTTTTGTTGCGCCCTGACAAACCGGTTGAAAGCTCTGAAGTAAATTTGAAATAAGTATGCATTGCTAGTGGTTATGTAAGTGGTGCCACTAATGCTTCCTGACACACTTTGCTTGAGGTTGACTGACTTGTGAATCACTTCCAAGCTTTAATAATTGAAAGTAAATTGGATTAAAATTGGGCTACTGCAGGTTACTGTACTGTAAACAGAAGGCATTTTTGTGACCTAGTGTGTGACCCTCTTACTCCTGTGATGATTTATGTGTAAGTGTATATGATGCCATGATGAGTCTTCTGGTCAGTGTGAATTTGTTTCTTTGCAAAATCAAATATTCCAAAAAATGAAAAAGGTATACATTCTTAGTAACTGTCAAAAATCTATCTCAGAATGAATAAAGACAGTCAGTTCAATTTTCAACAGGATGTTTTGGGGAAAATTTTGAAAATTATTCCTGTATTCAATGGTTCTATTACTATTGCTAGCACACTGAACACGTAAGTATAACATCCATTTAAGGTCAAGTATGATGAATATCAGCACATGAACAACAAACTGGATTCGCTACAGAGAGAACTGTTCCAGCAGTTGGTAATGGAACCCAAGTGGGATGGAACCGTACTGGACTTACAAATGGGGAAACTGTTTCTGATGTTATAGTGGGGGATTGTGGTTTAATAGTGAAGGTTCTAGACTTCAGAAAAAAACAAACTTTGTTCAGATGGGAGATTACGTGAAGGAGTTGTTGTCTGAATGGGAACATCTGGAAAAAGGAGGAAAACAGTGGGCAGAACTGAAAGGAGCTATTGTAAGGGCAACAAACCATTTTGTAAGAAAAGAAAGTAAACGTAAGAGGAAAAGAAGGCCACTTTGGCTCTCAAAAGCAGTAGCTGAAAAGGTAAAGGAAAAGAGGTTAGCCTTCATAAATACAAAAGATTGTAGAAAGAGGAAGTCAGGCAAAAATATCTGGAAAAGTTAAGATAAAATTATAGAATATTCAGGAAAGCAAAGATGCAAATGGAAGAAATAATAGCCCACACAGTAAAATGGAGGGACAAGAAATTTTTAGGAAGTGCAAAAGTGGCATTGCGAGACTCAAAAGTGAAGGGGAAGAATATGTAGAAGCTGACAAAGATAAGGTTGAATTGCTTAACAGATATTTCTGTTCTGTGTTCACAGCTGAAGGGCCAGGGGCAGGACCACAGAAGACAAATGCAAATAGGAATGGAGGTGTGGTAGACCCTGAACGATGATGTTCAGAGGACGTGTTCATGAAAAGCTAGCTAAACTATAAGTGGACAAAACAGTAGAGCCAGATAGTGTACATCTGAGGGTACTGAAGGAACTTAGGAAAGTTCTGGTGGCTGACCTTTTCAGAGCTTCTCTAGAATCAGGAATGGTACCAAAGGACTAAAGAAGGGCGAATGTGGTCCCTCTCCACAAAAGTGGAGATAAGAAAGAGGTCAATAAGTCTGACTTCTGTGATAAGTGAATTGATGGAAACACTTTTAAAACAGAGAATAGTGAAGTTTCTGGAATCCAGTGGCAACATGAGGCAACATGAATTTAATAGATCTCGACAGACAGATCTGATCAATTTCTTTGACTGGGTGATCAGAGAGTTGGATAGAGTGCTAGATGTGGTGCATTTAGTTCTACATAGGTGTCTAATAAATAACCTGAGTACCCTTGGTATGGGACTGGTTGAGTGGAAGGCAACAGAGGGCAGTGGTAAATGGGGATCACTCAGAGGAATGGAATGTTACCATTGGTGTGCCGCAAAGTTTTGTTCTTGGGCCTGTTCTTTTTAATATATTTGTAAGTGATATTGCTAATGAGCTCTCTAGTAAGTTTTGCCTTTTTGCGGATGAAACCAAAATCTGCAATAGAGTAGACATCCCTGATGGGGTGGATAACATAAGGAATTTGGTAGCTAAGGTTTAATGGTAAAAAATGCAGGGTCATGCATTTGGGCTGCAAAAACCTGAGAGAATAGTATAGATTAGGGAATGAAGAACTTTTGTGCATGAAAGAGGAGCAGGATTTGGGTAGGATAGTATGTGATGATCTTAAGGTAGCCAACAGGTAGAAAAGGTGATGATAAAAGCTAGAGGGATGCTTGGGTACAGAGGAAGAGGAACAGCCAGTAGGAAAAAGGAGGTGCTGAGACCTCATTTAGAATATTGTGTACAATTCTGAAGACCACACCTTCAGAAAGATATATAAATATGATGGAGTCAGTCCAAGTAATGGCTGCTAAAATGATCAGTAGTCTTCATCATAAAGCATTTGTGGATAGTCTTAAAGATCTAAGTATGTAAACTTTGGAGGAAAGGTGGGAGAGGGAAGATATGATAAAGATTTTTAAATCCCCACTAATTCAAAATATGTCACTCACCAGCGGTGGGCTTTATCTCTAAGATCCCCCATTAAATTAAATTAAAAAACTGGTGGAGAAAAAGCCTCAAGGAATAACTTATCACATAGCAGTCATTGATGATTTTCAGCTAGCGTTGCTCTTGTCATTGGCAAAAAAACTCACACCCTACAAAAGTAGCTCCCAATTTCCTTGTTCCTTCTCAAAGAAGCAAAAATTGCTTCCTTCTCTCTTGAGTTGACTTTGTCACCAAACATGCTGCCTATAAAATAAGGTTCCAAAGTTCTTAAAGTAAATCCTCACAATAGCATTTAAATCTTGCTCAAAAACAAAGCCAACTATCAAAGTTCCATGTTCGGAGATTTCAAATAGAGAGTTTTCTAGTATATCGGATACATTTTCCAAGTCATTGCCTTGTGATTGATTTGGAATCTGAGTTCCACGAGGTATTTGTTCATCCACAGGGTAAACTCCTGTTTTATCAGTTACTGATAAATAATAAGCCTTTGTAATGGGAGGAATTGTTTCTGGGTAAAACTTTAGATTTTCTTGTAGAAACTTCTTAAATACCTCAACAGGAGTCATTCCCAATATCTTTGGACAATTAATAACTCTTAAATTCAATCTCTGATTGAAGTTTTCCAGTTGTTCAATTTTTCTAGAAATTAATTTTTGTTCTTTTATAACTGCTGAAACAGAATCTTTGACTTTGTTCATTTCAATTTGTATATCTTTGATCTTTCCAAAGCATTCTTGTTTAACCTTATCAAATGACTGAGACAGCGTGTCAACTTTACTTACAGGTGAAGTCATATCTTGAGCCGTTTTCTTAGCAGTTGCTTTGAGCTTCAGTATAGCTTGAAGAAAGGTCTCCATTGTTACCACCTTAGGGGAAAGTATTTAGTGATACCTTGGAATTCGAACTTAATCCGTTCCAGAACCCCGTTCGAGTTCTAAGACAATTTTTCCCATTGAAAATAATAGAAACTAGATTAACCCGTTCCTGGGTCCCACAAACTTAAATTTTAACATGAAATACACTGGATTTTAAGGTAAAATATTAACAAACATTCCCAAAGCAGCATTCAGATTCTGGGGCACAAACACACACATACAATGTGCAGAGTGTTCGGATTCCAAAGCAGAGTTCGGATTCTGGGGCAAAATTTGCTTGAATTTTTAGTTCGGATTCCAAGTTGTTCGAGGTCTGGGGAGTTCAGATTCCAAGGTATTACTGTATTTCCAACTTCCCCAGACTTCATCTTCTCCCCCAAGAATGAGTTCCAATGGTACAGAGCCCCTTTCTCTCACTTCAGCTGGACAAGGTGATAAAGTAGCAATTTAGAGTGATAAAGATAGCTCATGCCCTAGAGAGTTGACCACACCCCAAGTAGAAGACTGGACTCCAGTGGTGAATCGATCCAGAGTTTGTTGAATCAAAGTTTACAAGGGAGACAATGTTACAGCTGGCGGAAGAATGGTTTTCATATTTCCCTTACGCTTCGTATGCAGCATAGTTACAAATTAAACAGGCAAACAATTCTTTTCTGGGGAAAGAAGAACAGCGACCAATGTTCTAGAATGATGCCACACTGCCGTCCACCATCTTGGCCACTGCTCATTTACCCTTCCTCTGTCAGTCCTTTTGTACTCAAAACGGCCCTCGCTTAATGAATTGGTAGGTTAAAAGCCAGACAAAGGCAGTTTCCTTTAGAATGTGTTTATAGGAATCTGAACACAAAAGCTTCAACACTTTTAATGAGGTTGATGTAGCCATCTGTTTGTCTCCAAAATAAGTCACAACTCATCTGCACCTTCTGTATATGTATTAAATATCTATATTGCTGCTCTCTTTGTATATACCCCACTTCTGATGACAACTTACTTCAACCCTTAATCTGGTATTACCATTCTTTCCTCTTTGTAGTGTTTTATCTCTTTCTGCTCCCCTTCCTAATGCTGAAACTCTCACACTTCTTTCTCAGTCCAGTGTCAGTCTCCTTTTTCTTCCTAACTAGTGCAACAAATCTCTCCTCTTTTTCCCACACTATCCAATGCCATCACTCCCCCTTTTCCTTCACCTGTAGTACCATTCTCCTCTGTCTTCACCACATGCGACATAAGAACATAAGAATTGCCTCTGCCGGGTCAAACCAGTGGTCCATTGTGCCCAGAGGTCCGTTCCCGCGGCGGCCCTCTGGTCAAAGACCAGCGCCCTAACAGACTAGCCTTACCTGCGTACGTTCTGGTTCAGCAGGAACTTGTCTAACTTTGTCTTGAATCCCTGGAAGGTGTTTTCCCCTATGAGAACGAGAACAAGAGGACACTCTCTAAAGTTAAAAGGGGATACATTCCGTATAAACGTAAGGAAATTCTTTTTCACCCAGAGAGTGGTGGAAACTTTTTCACCCAGAGAGTGGTGGAAAGCTCTTCTGGAGGCTGTTGTAGGGGAAAACACCCTCCAGGGATTCAAGACAAAGTTAGACGAGTTCTTGCTGAACTGGAGCACACGCAGGTAGGGCTGGTCTTGGTTGGGGCACTGATCTTTGACCTAGGGGCCGCCGCGGGAGCGAACTGCTGGGCACGATGAACCACTGGTATGACCCAGCAGTGGCAATTCTTATGACAGACTCCGGATGAGCGTTCCAGTTTTCTACAACTCTCTGGGTGAAGAAGAACTTCCTTATGTCTGTACGGAATCTCTTCCCTTTCAATTTTAGAGAGTGCCCTCTTGTTCTCCCTATCTTGGAGAGGGTGAACAACCTGTCCTTATTTACTAAGTCTATTCTCTTCAGTACCTTGAATGTTTCGATCGTGCCACCATTCTTTCCCCTCTACTCTTCCCCTCCACCTTCCCTTCCTACTGCCCTCCTCATGGTTCCTGCCGGCTCTCAGCTGAATAAGTTTGAGTTGCAGTGTGCCAGTATCTCTACATTGCTCTCATGGCACTGAGTGAACTAACCAATACTTTCATAATACACAGGTGAGCATGTGGATCCAAAACCTAAGCAAGAGGTAGGTGAGCTGAAGGAAGGAATGGAAAGATAGGGAATCAAGCAGTGAATAGAGTGAGATGGGGATACAAGGAAGAGGAAAGATGGAGGAATCCAGCAGGGTGGGGATGGAAGTGGAGGATTTGAAAAAGTTTGAGAGAGGCAAGAGAACTGAGCAATAAAAAGGGGGAAATAAGCCCTGCAGGATAGTCCAGTAACTCCTGACTATTGGCCGAAGTGTTTTGTACTTAGATCTTGCACAATCCTCAGTGTTCTTAGGCTTAGGGACCCTTTTATAAAGCCCACAGTAATGAGTTCCGGTGCGGCAAATGTGGTGCAGCCCATTCGGTTTCTGTGGGCGGCATCACATTTGCTGCAACAGGACTGGCTACTGCAGCTTTGTAAAAGGGGCCCTTAGTCTGAAAATATGTTTTAAAGGGCTTGCCATGAGCTAAATCTAAATAAATTATTTTTGTATGTACTGAGAGCTTAAGTGATGAGTCTCTAGTTCAGTCACCACTCGTATTTCAAGCCTTTATTTTGTTAATCTGTCTGCTCTGTACAGTATGTTACAATCCATTTGTGTCAGCTTAAACCAGCATTTTATTAATCATGGTCTCAAGCTCTAAAGCCGTTTCCCTGAGGATATTAATGCACTTGAACAGTACTGTAGATGAGAAAATGATAAATGGGAAATACGTGAGTGATAAAATCTGTTTGACAGGAACATCTGACCTAAGCTCCCCAGGAGATGCACCTGTTACAAGCTGTTGAGGCCCCAAAGATTCTCGTCATAGATAGCCAACTCCAGCTCTCTGCTGACTGAACAAAGCAGCGTGCCAGCTAAAGCTGAAAGTTTCCTGCTTTTTCATAGACAATTATTTCAGTCTAACAGTGACTGCTGGCTCTAGGAGAGGTATAAACTATACTGGATCATTTCTTTGAGACAGAAGAACATTCATTTGGGGGACTAATTATTTGGCCGTCTTCCAGAACCTATGGGGAAATGGACCAGAGCTTTTCTTTAACAAATTTAGCCGGAGTGCCCCCAGCTGTGTACTTTGAGTTAACTAATACATGTTTCAGGAGTTTCCATCTAGCTCAGAGATGCAAGCAGCTCAACTAAGAGCCCCAGCTTTCACAGAGGTCACGCCAACACACTGGAATGATTTATCTTTAGAGATCAATTGGAGGGAAATGACCAGCAGTTTCAGAAGAAAGTAAAAATCTGGTTATTTCCAGAAAGGTAACTTGAGTACCTTTTCACCTGGAGATAACAGGTTCCCAAAAGTTTGGTGCTGGGTCATGCACAAAAAGCACAAATTCTAGATTGGCAATTGGGTACATAACAGCTGTTTTAGAATGCTAACATAAGTCCTTAGCTAAGCACTTAAATTTAGGCATAAAAACTTAATGCCAGCTCAGTGGCTTAAGTGTGTAAGTGATAGTGATAGTATTCTACAACCTTCAAGTATAAGTTTTATTTATTTACTCATTTATTCAGCCCATCCTCCTAAAGGAGCCCAGAACGGGTTACAGGAGTACATTCATAGTATGGGTAGGACAAATTTTAGTGAGACATACAGACTTTACAGCATTTACAGCATGGACAAAGGGGTTTAGAATACAGCAATTACACTATAGACATAACATGCCGACTTACAAATACAGACTTAGTGGACATAGGTGGTTTAAATTGCAGCATTTTCAGTGTAGATATACTTGGAAGTGAAGTGGGTGCATCTTTGTTAGAGAATGTGGTAGTAATTCAGGTTATATTTGCGGTGGCATGCGAGATTCCGTTTGGTATATTAGGTGGTGTTTTCAGGATTCCATCCTAGGTCCACACTCTTGAAGTTATGTGTTACAGATTTTGTGCATTAATGGGCCCTTTTGCTAAAACTTAGCATATGCTAACAGACATTAGCATACGTGAAGTGCCTCATGGCCCATAGGTATAAAAAAGGATGCACAGCATTTAGCATTCACTAGCGTCTGTTAGCATGCTAAGTTTTAACAAAAGGGCCCCTGTTTGTAGAATATCCACTAACTGTAGTTATGTAAGTATCATTTATACTTGAATTTAAACCCATCCGAATATCAACCGAGGTAACCTTTTTTTCACCTAAAAGGGGAAAAAAGATTAATTTGAATGCAAACCAAGGGTTTATATATAAGTGCCCTGCCCAGCTCTGCACCCAGCCCCCCTCCCTCCCCTGACATCTTGCTGGTCTCTTCCTGGATCTGCTGTAAGCCCTGGTGGTCTGGTGGTGAGCTGGAAAAGGAGCAATCCCTTCCATCTTCTGTCCTGGCTGATTCTCAAACATGTTGTCTCCCTCCCATCTCCCATACCTATAGATCAGTGGTTCCCAAACCTGTCCTGGGGGACCCCCAGCCAGTCAGGTTTTCACGATATCCCTAATGAATATGCATGAGAGAGATTTGCATATAATGGAAGTGACATGTATGCAAATCTCTGTCATGCATATTCATTAGGGATATCTTGAAAACCTGACTGGCTGGGGGTCCCCCAGGACAGGTTTGGGAACCACTGCTATAGATCATACCTTGAATAATAAAAATAATAACTTTATTCTTCTATACCGCCATAGTCAGATGACTTCTAGGCGGTTCACACTGAAGAGAGATGGACAATCAGCGAATTACAAAATGCAAATAGTGAAAGTACAACATATTACACAAGAAATAGACAGAAGGAATATACAAATTTGGTGTGGTTTCTGTTTAGGAGATAAATCAGTCAAACAGTACGGTTTTAATTTCTTTCCGAAAGGCGCCATAAGTCAGTCTGGCTCCATTGACCTTAAATCTTTTCAAAAAGAAATCAAAACTCTGTTATTCAAAGAAACTATCCTGTCTGCTTATCCCCCCTCCTCCCTAACATCCCCCTCCCTGCTTATAACCAACCCTAATCTCCTCCCTCCCCACAAATTTCCTCAAATGTCCCCCCTTCCTTAAATTTACCCTCTCAGCCTCCACTTCCTTAAATTCTCCCTCTTAGCCTCCACTATGTATCTAAACCTTTCTCTTATTCTAGCATCTCTATGTATCTTTCCTTAAAATTTGTAACTTCCTGGAAATGTCCAGCCATCTTCAATTGTAATCCGCTTAGAACTGCAAGGTACAGGCAGAATAGAAGTCTCTAATGTAATGTAATGTAATTACCTAACCAACACTGCTGTTTGCTTGCTTGGAACATGAAAGCCCTATCCAAAAAGGACTTATATTTACAGCCAGTGATCCTTGGGTATGCAAATAAGTTACAGTTTCTGGTTGTCCGTGTGGGGCTGTATAGTATGAAATGAGGTAGGAGATAGGAAGGAGCTAGTCCCCAGGCCTGCTTGAAACAAGTACAAGCAAATTTAAACATTATTCGTGCCTCCAATGGCAACCAGTGCAACTGTCTGTAGTAGGGACTAATATGGTCGCTTTTCTTCAATCCAAATATCAAGCGAACTGCCGTGTTCTGTACCATTCTTAATTTTCTCACTATTTTCTTTGGGACACCCAGATAGACGATATTGCAGTAGTCTAGTATTGATAGAACCAAGGACTGCACCAGTAATCTAAAAGATAAAGCCCTTGTGGTTCAGCAGTGGGGCAGAAACAATCTTCCTATGGTCTTTCCCCATGCAGAGACGCTGTGAGTGCCTGTGGTCTCTGCATGGGGCATGAGCATAGGAAGATTGTTCTTGTCCCAGTTCACCGCTGCACCACAAGGGCTTTCAACGTTGGCTCTACAGGTCTGGGGAAGGGGGTGATAAATGGGTGGGTGGAATAATTGGGCGAGAGGATAGGTTTTATTTTGTTAGTTTATACTTTGTTTTTTGTTTAAGTACAAGAAGTACAAAATGGGAAATTTGAAATGCTGGAGACAGCCTGCCTAAGTGTGTTTCAGTTGAAAACTTATATAACCTCAGGGGAGGGCTGGGGACTCTGAGGTGGCGTTCTCTGTTTTTTGTGCGTACTGTCAACACTGTTCTTATAAATATATCACTTAAACCCTTTTGGATAGCTTTGTGGAATGTTTCTGGGATCAATTCTATTAAAAGAAAGAAAATTTTGACATTACTGAAGTGTAGTGTATCTTGGCTGCCTCCAGGAAACAAAACGTTTAGATCAAGAGCCTGGCATTGAATTTCTTGAGTCAATGCCGACTGGGAGAGTTAGCCAGCCTACCTCTGTGATTTGAATATCAGTCTGACTATATAAAAAATCACTGATGAGTGTTTAAATATTAATCCAAAAGAAAAAAATTTGGAAGCACAAAGAATAAGATCCATCCTCCTTTCCCTATTATTTTTTTGAAATCCAAATTTTCTGTTTTCCTATATTGCTTTAGCTATAATATATTGATATTTTTTGTTTAAATCCTATTTTCTATATAAGCAAGTAATACACAAATAATGCAGAATGGATATGGAACCCGAGGAAGAAACTGTAATGTTTCTGTCAAAATGTATTATCTTGTTAGGAGTAATAGCAGTTTTCTGAGGTGAACTGAAGTGTACATTGAAGTGTAAATCATGATTTGGAGTTCAAGCAGTGCATGCCATTTTTAATTTACATATTTTGAACACGCTATGCACTGTTACACTGCAAATATAAAGTATTTTCAGCAGCAATGAATTAATATTCCATTAGCATAGTACTGATAGTGGAGCAAACCAAGTGTCCAAAGCATTTACTCTGCACTGATATCAAATGACACTAACAAGAATTTTTATTACCTTTGCTCCTGCATCTTTAGTGATCCATTAAGTGTCATTGCAGGGCTAATACACTGCTTTTCAGTGTATCCTAAATATGTGAATTAGAAATGTCAAATTAGTGTCTTCTGCATTGGCACTAAATGATGGATTTAACTGCCAAGTAGCCTGAGTTTGCATTGGACATCCTCAGAGAGGCCTCAGGAAACAAATGTAGAAAAGCAGTGCGTCATTACAATTTTTTTCTCTTCCACTCAGATGTTGATAAAGCTATCTTGAAAAACCATCATGAACAGAATCCTCCAGCACAATGGAACACAACAGAGCCTTCCAGAACGAACAAAGATCCTATAGAAGACATCAACTCTCCTGAACAGTAAGGGCTACTCAGCTGTCTAATAAGATATCGTGAGAATGATGGAAGATATTTATAACCTAAATGTTACTTTCGCTTTCATCCAGAGTTGCTCTTTTTTCAACAGCATTAACAAATGTAATAAATGGTGTAACAGTTATATAGAGTAGAGAGTTGCGCGGGGACAGAAATCCCACCCGTCCCCGCCAGGATCATCTCCATCCCCACCCGATCCCGCCAGGATCCTCTCCATCCCCACCCATGCCCGTCAAGATCCTTTCCGTCCCCACCCATCCCCGCAAGGAATTATCTCGATCCCTGCCCGTCCCCATAAAAAGCAGTAATTACTTCTGACAGGATCATCAATTCCACAATTTCTTTTGTGTTTACGCTGCTGTTTTCCTTGTGGAATCTCTTTGGTGGAACCCTTTTTTATTTGCTGTTCAGGTAATTAACTTATAAACCCCCTCTTTTACTAAGGCTGATGTGTCCATTATATTATATGAACAAACCCTGCTTCCAAAGCCTTCCATCCCCGTGGGAGTCCCGTTGGCTAGAGGGGGGTCCCCGTGGGAGTCCTGTGGGCCAGAGGGGGGTCCCCATGGGAGTCCCGTGGGTTAGGGAGATTCCCACGGGACCCCTCCGCAGGACCCACGGGATTCCCGCAATCCCCGTTCCCGTGCAGACCTCTAATATAGAGTCCCCTTGTAGGCTTCCCTGGGTCTGGGGCCAACCTGGCTGGAGGTCCCTTCAGGCAAGCTTTGTCGGTCCCTGAATGCTTGGTACCTTGGTCCAAATTCTATAAAGGGCGCCGAACAGCGTCTACATTAGAGAATTGCACGGGGACAGAAATCCCACCCATCCCCACCCGTCCCCGCAAGGATCCTCTCAGGATCCTCTCCGTCCCCACCCGTCCCTGTCAGAATCCTCTCCGTCCCTACCCATCCCCACAAGGAATTACCTCCATCCTCGCCCGTCCCCATAAAAAGCAGCAATTACTTCTGACAGGATCATCAATTCCACAGTTTCTTTTGTGTTTACGCTGCTGTTTTCCTTGTGGAATCTCTTTGGTGGAACCCTTTTTTTGTTTTCTGTTCAGGTAATTAACTTATAAACCCCCTCTTTTACTAAGGCTGACATGTCCATTATATTATATGGATGAACCCTGCTCCCAAAGCCTTCCATCCCGTGGGAGTCCCGTGGGCCATAGGGGGGTCCCCATGGGAGTCCCGTGGGTTAGGAGGTTAGGACCCATGAGATTCCCGCGACCCCCGTTCCCATGCAGACCTGTAGTCTACTTTGTAATACCTACTAACTACAAGAAGCCTTCAAGTTTCGAGTTTATCTACAATTTGATATACCGACCATCAAACAAATATCTGGACGGTTTACAATTCCTAAAATTAGAGTTTAAAAAAATGCAATAATAGAAATAAAAAATAAATAAATAGGGGAACATAAAAATTAGACAAAGATAAGGACAGATTGCAATTAATTCAAAATACTGCTGCGAAATTGATTTTTGGCAAACGTAAATTTGATCACGTGACGCTGTTGCTTCAGAGTCTTCATTGGCTCCCAGTTTGCTTTAGAGTTCAATTTAACTGTGCCTGTGTTGTTTTTAAAATTTTACATGGTATTTTTACTCCTCTCCTTACTCTATCCTGGAATGCTTATAGATTTTCTATTGCAAGGGGTGATCAACAATTCAAATTATCTCTTCCTTCCAAAAAAGGGATTAAGGGAGTTAAGTTTTTCAGTCACTCTTTGATTTTTAAGCTCTCTCAACTGTGGAATGACCTTCCACTTCTTTTAAGGAGTTCCGACTCACTTCAACCTTTTCGTAAATCCTTAAAAACTACTTTATTTGCTAAACACTTTGAAAATTAACTACCAAACTTAGTCTTATTCTTTTCTGGGTTTTTATTCGATAACTTAACTACTGTAAACCGAGTCGAGCTTTCCTTGAATGATGACTCGGTATATAAAGTCAAGCATTAGATTAGATTAGGTACGATAGGCACTGAGGGAGGGGAAGATTTAAAATTACATCTATTGCACTTATCATTTTTTATTCTCTATTACCACATAATAAATATATTTATATCACACTGATTTAAATAACATGTTACCAAACCACACACTCTAAACAAATCACATTAGAAAACTTTTTTCTTTATAAAATGGCTCAATGGGAATGCGCCATTGGGTCAGAAAACCTGGACTGGAACAAAGCCTTTTCTTTTTTCAGTTCCTTTCAAAACCACATAGTCCCGATTATAAATTTATCCCATGTTTTCTTGCTGTATTGCAAATTGTTACCACAGTCTCATGTTGCTCAACCACAATGATTATAGTTTGTATTTTCTGGTATCGCCATTGGACTCTACAACACAGGGCTGTGTTTCACTGGATCAGCATCTTCAGGAGCCACAACTGCTTCAGGTCTTCACTGAGTTGTTTCACCTCTACAGTAAATTTCAATTTACTAGTGTGGTTCCATCTACTTAAAACCCTGATACTTTACAGTTAAACTTATACACAACTATCTCACCATATATACATAAAATTTGCCATATCATAGTTCATTTTATCATATAACAACAGTAGGAGGCACTCAGTGCGGTTGTCAGTCAGAAAAAAGGCAAGATTTATAGAATCACACCTAATGGCACCTAAGCAGAAGTAGGCATAGCTAAACATCCTAGACCTAAGAGGGTCACTGCTCCACTGTCACTTAGCTGTCTCAAGAAGAGTCACTGTGATTTTCTGGACCTCCTTTGCTCTGGAGAGGGTCACTTGCTCTTGCTCATGCCGGGTCTTCATCCCATCTAGAAGGTCATTACTCCACCTGAATTGCCTGGGACCATCCATTTTCTGCCTCTCTGTCCCTCCTCCTGGGCTGGCCCAGGTATCTCTCAGAATCAGATAGGCCTTCCTTCTTGGGAGGGGTTTCCATTGCTATGACTTGCATTCCTGTTAGGTTCAAAGCTTAGTCACTCTAGCTGTTGGTAAATTAAACTCTTTCCCATTGCAGTTCAGTTTATCCAGCCAGAAGAGACCCCTCTTCTCTTAGCCAAAAGCAAAAACAACATGCAAGAACAAAAATTGGCAGAAATGGTCATCTGTAATTCACTCTGAAGTCAGGTACTTGTGTGATGTCTTTCCTTTTCCAGATGAGGTGGGAGTTTGCTTATCCTATGAATACATTCTTGCCATCTAATCTAATACAAGATATCTGAATCACTCTGATATCATTTAGTTTAAGGTGATTTATATCAAAAAGAAGCCATAATAATTCTATGGGAAAATACAATTCCTTGGATAAAAATTTGTCCTTACAATTCTTTAACAAAAAATACTAACTTTATTTATTTATTTTTAAAAAATTTATGAATCGCTTAAATCTAAGTGATATACAAAAACATTTACATCCACAATTTCAAACACAAGCAAACACTGTAAAATGCAATAAACAAATAAGTCGATCTCTCCTACAAAATTTCCTTAATACAGAATTATTCAAATCTAAAACAAATAATAACCACAGAGTTAGAGAAAGGCGTCCACAAACAATTGTGTTTTTAACAATTTCTTGAAAGACATATGATCTTTGCATAATCTCATTATACCTGGAATTGAATTCCAGAGATTCTTACCGGCAATTGAGAAAATAGATATTCTAGATTTTACATATCAAATCCCACTTTCTTTTAAACTGATGAGCAACATCCCCCTCTCAGATCTCAAAGTTCCAAGTTTATTCATATTTGTTATACAATATATTCTCATTATAACGGACTTCAAGAGACCTGGAAAAACAGTCCGTTATATCCAGAGTTGCATTTTTTTTAAACTTTATTTAGGTCAACTTGAAACAACGTATAGTCGATGAACAACAGTCACTACACAAGCATATCAGCAACATGAATAACAAAACTCAGCAAAACATTGGTACGGCACGAAATGATTGCAAAAACAGAACACTAAAAGATGTTCTAAAGCACTGTTCTTCAACCGCCGGTCCGTGGACCGGTGCCAGTCCGCAGGAAATTTCTGCCAGTCCGCGCAGGGCTGGCGAGATTGATTAACTTCAATTTCCTGCCGGTCCGCGCAGGGCCAGCAAGATCGACGAGATATTTTCAGGTGGTCCGCGCTGGGCCAGAGAGATCATGGGGAGCCTCCGACAGTGGCTTTCTCCACCCTCTGCAGCTCTCCTTACTTACAAGCGCAGCGATTCACAAAGGCAGCCTTGGGGCTTTTGCTGAGTCGCGGCCGTCTCTGATGATGCAACTTCCTCTTTCCTCAGAGGCGGCGCAACCCAACAAAGGACCCGAGGCTGCCTTCCTGAATCGCTGCGCTGCAAGTAAGGATAGCTGCTGGAAGGGGAGAAAGCCACTGTTGAAGGCTGGGAAGCTGCTGAGCAAGGGAAAATAAAGGGACAGCTGCTACTGGACCTGGAGAGGGAGAAGGAGAGATGCTGCTGGGAGGGGAGGAGGGAAAGGTATCTGGGAAGCTTCTGGACAAGGGAAAAAAGGGACAGCTGCTACTGGACCTAGAGAGGGAGAAGGAGAGATGCTGCTGGGAGGGGAGGAGGGAAAGGAGTTTGGGAAGCTTCTGGACAAGGGAAAAAAAGGGACAGCTGCTACTAGACCTGGAGGGAAGGAGAAGGAGAGATGCTGCTGGGAGGGGAGGAAGGGAAGAGAGTTACTGCTGGATAGGAGGAGGAGGGAAGGGAGAAGGAAAAAAGGAAGGAAACAGCTGGCAGGGAGATTAGAGGAGGGGAAGGGGAGAGATAGGCATGAGAAAGTAGAGAGATTGATGATGGGAAGGGGTCAGCAGAGAAATAAGCAGAGAGGACAACGATGCTAGATCTGGTGTAGGAGAGATAAAAATGAAGAGAGCAGTGAAGCTGGAATGAATCATGTAAAAAGGAGAGAGGGGGCACAGGCTTATAAAATATAGAAACACTGTCTTATCTCTTCAGACCATATATCAAACTCACTTCAGTATTTTGAATCTGCTGCAATTTCTTTTACCATTTTGGAGTTTAAGTTCAAATACAAAGAATTACAATAATCGAGTTGTGATAATCAATGCAAAATGATGTTCAAAAAAATAAGAATTCACCAATTTCAACTGTCTCATTGCATAAATGGTTTTCTTTCATAAATTTGTAATTTGATCATTATATGTCAAGGAGGGGTCCAAATAACCCCTAATACTTTGGTTATTTTTTCAACTTTAAGAGAAGCTCCAGATTCCAATATAATCGATGTAGGGACCAAAGATATCTGATTATTAAACCATAAAACTTTTGTCTTATTTGTATTTAGTTTTAGGGCTCCTTTTACAAAGGTGTGCTAGCGGGGTTAACGCGCGTGACTTTTCATCACGCGCTAACCCCCACGCTGGCCAAAAACTACCGCCTGATCAAGAGGAGGCAGTAACGGCTAGCGTGTCCAGCGGTTTAGCACACGCTATTACATGTGTTAAACCGCTAGCGCGGCTTGATAAAAGGAGCCCTTAGTTTACAGGACATAGACCATCTTTCAAGTTTTCCAAAACAATCCCTGATCTTAATATTGACATGTCCAGAATCCCTATCCACTGGAATTAACCAAAAAATATCATCAGCATAAGAGAGTAAAAGATCTTTACCCAACAGAACCAATATTTGCACAACTCATAAAGATATTAAAAAGTACAGGAGAAATAGAAGGCCCCTGTGGAACTCCACAAAAAGAGTTCCAACTTTTAGAGAAAACTCCATCCTTGATCACACAATAGCTCCGATTTGCAAGAAATTCCTTGAACCATTTAATAACTGATCCACACAAATCCAAATCACTTAGGGCTCCTTTTACGAAGCCGTGTTAGCAGTTTAATGCGCATAATAGTGTGCGCTAATTTGCCGGCCGCGCTAGCCGCTACCGCCTCTTCTTGAGCAGGCAGCAGTTTTTCGGCTAGCACGGGGGTTAGCAGGCGCTAAAAATGTGCGTGCGATAAAGCCGCTAATGCGGCTTCGTAAAAGGAGCCTTTAATGTACTTATTAATAGTGAATGATCTTCTGAATCAGATGCTGCACTAAATATCAAATTGTAGTAATATAGATTGATGACCCCAACTCAACCAATATTTTACTCTTGATGGTAAGGCTAACAATAACAAATCAGTGCTATGTTTAGGTCAAAACCCAAATTGAGTTGGATATAAACAAGAGACTTGATCTTTGTATTCTGATACCTGCTTATTTACAAAAGACTCTGGTAATTTAGTCAACAATCTTTCTCTCTCTGTGTACTTATATTTATAATAATAATAATAACAATTTATATACCGCAGGACCGTGAAGATCTATGCGGTTTACAATGATTAGAAATGTTACGGATTGAATGGAATTACCAAAGTACAGACTTGGTGATTGGTAGTTCTAGAGATCGTTTGTTGAAGACTAAGATTGTATAGGCTGATTTCCTAAGTATTTCAGGAACAGATGTGTTTTTAGGCGTTTCCTGAATTCCCTATAGATAGTAGGCACGAGTAATTGTTCTAGGTCTTTACCCCATAGTGCTGCTTGATGTGAGAAAAGATTTTGGTGATGACTTTTAAATTTACAACCTCTAACCGGTGGGGAAACAAAGTTCGGGTGAGAGCTTCGCTTGTGTGTGAATTTATATTATTCTTACCCTTCAGCTTTCAATTATATATTTATTTATTTGTGTAAATAATAGCATATGATTTCCTTCCATCAGTATAGTTAAACCATTATGAGCAAACATTTTTAAGAGGGACTTCTCTGGCTTTCTGATTTGAAGAAATGTACTGTCTAGGATGGCTGTAAAGTTAGCTGTTCTTGATCTATAGTCTCCCTTTGCAATGGTGTGCTATAAGGACTAATTCATTCTTAGATGAGCATATCAAGTAGCCCAAGTGCTTGAAAGCCATATACATCCCAGGGTACTGAAATAACTCAAATTGCTGATCTGCTGTTAGTGATCTGTAATGTGTCGTTAAAATTATTTGTAGTACCTGAAGATTGGAGGGTAGCCAATGTTACGCCAATTTTTAAAAAGGGTTCCGGGGAGATTCAGGAAATTACAGAATGGTAAGCCTGACTTCAATGCCAGGCAAAATAGTGGAAACAATTATAAAAAATAAAATTGTGGAACATGTAGATAAACATGATGTAATGAGACAAGAGTCAGCATGGGTTCAGCCGAGGGAGGTATTGCCTCACCAATTTGCTTGTTTTCTTTGAAGGTGTGCATAAACGTGGATAAAGGACGAGCCGGGTGGTGTAGTGTATGTATCTTGATTTCCAGAAGGCTTTTGACAAAGGTCCTCATGAGAGGCTCATGAGAAAATTAAAGAGTCTTGGGATATGAGGCAATGTTCAATTGTGGATTAAGAACTGGCTATCAGACAGAAAACAGAGGGTAGGGTTGAATGGCTATTTTTCTCAGTGAAGGAGGGTAAATAGTGGTGTGCCGCAGGGATCTGTGCTGGGACAGGTGCTATTTAACTTATATATAAATGATCTAGAAATTGGAACTGTGAGCAAGGTGATTAAATTTGAAGATGACACTAAACTGTTCAAAGTTGTTAAAACGCATGCAGACTGTGAAAAACTACAGAAAGACCTTAGGAAATTGGAAGGCTTGGCATCCAAATGGCAGATGAAATTTAATGTTGACAAATGCAAAGTGATGCACATTTGGAATAATAATCAAAATCATAGTAATTGGATGCTAGGGACCACCTTGGGGGTCAGCGCTGAAGAAAAGGATCTGGGTGTCATCGTAGACAATACACTGAAACCTTCTGCCCAATGTGCGGTGGCAGCCAAGAAGGCAAACAGGATGCCAGGATGTTAGAAAAGGGATGGTTAACAAGACTAAGAATGTTATAATGCCTCTGTATCGCTCAATAGTGCGAACTCACCTTGAGTATTGCATTCAGTTCTGGTCTCCTTATCTAAAAAAAGATATAGCGGCACTAGAAAAAGTTTAAAGAAGAGCGACCAAGATGATAAAGGGGATGGAACTCCTCTCGTATGAGGAAAGACTAGAGATTTTAGGGCTCTTCTGCTTTGAAAAGAGACAGCTGAGGGGAGATATGATTGAAGTCTATAAAATCCTGAGTAGTGTAGAATGGGTACAAGTGGATCGATTTTTTACTGTATCAAGATTTACAAAACTAGGGCACATTCAATGAAGTTACAGAGTAATACTTTTAAAAATCAATAGGAGTAAATATTTTTTCACTCGGAGAATAGTTAAGCTCTGTAACGTATTGCCAGAGGATGTGGTAAAAGCAGTTAATGTAGCTGGTTTAAAAAAAATGTTTGGACAAGTTCCTGGAGAAAAAGTTCATAGTCTGCTATTGAGACAGACATTGGTCAGTAGCATGGAATGCTGCTACTATTTGGGTTTTTGCCAGGCACTTGTGACTTGAATTGGCCTCCGTGAAGACAGAATACTGGGTTAAATGGACCATTGGTCTGACCCAGTAAGGCTATTCTTATGTTCTTATAAAAAAATGCCCTGCCCTAGACTCAGGGGACTGCTTTGGTACGTCCCACTGATGAGCATTTTACACCCGAAGGAAAGATTAGGTTCTTACCTCAATAATCTTCTTTCTAGTAGAAAGGCACATCAGTCTTGACAGCCCGCCATGTCTGTTACCAATTTCACCTGCTTATTGTCTTAGACTGGTATGGTTTCCAAAGGCTTGGAATCTTCTCCTGTTAGACATCTGAAGAGTAAATAGACACCTCTATTGTTAAGAAGCAAGTGAGACTACAAGAGATCCACAGGTGTTAGTGCTGGTTGCAATCAGGTAGATGGCTTGTTCGTTCAACCTTGTTTTCCATACTGTTATATTGACATTGTTTGTTTGACAATAATTGTTGCAGAGCAGAGTAGAAGTGATTTGTCGGGGTGGCTCCCCATACCCTTCTCTCTTATTTCTCCTCTTATAGTGGTTTACAACTGCTTTGAGACAAACTTGAGGAGCTATAGCACAGCCCAGTGAGGAAGGAAGCAGAGCTGAAAGAGGTAAATAATAACATAAGAATAGCCTTACTGGGTCAGACCAATGGTCCATCTAGCCCAGGGGTGTCAAAGTCCCTCCTCGAGGGCCGGATTCCTGTCAGGTTTTCAGGATTTCCCCAATGAATATGCATGAGCTCTATCTGCATGCACTGCTTTCATTGTATGCTAATAGATCTCATGCATATTCATTGGGGAAATCCTGAAAACCTGACTGGATTGTGGCCCTCGAGGAGGGACTTTGACATCCCTGATCTAGCCCAGTATCCCGTCTTCACGATGGCCAATCCAGGTCACAAGTACCTAGTAGCAGCAGCATTCCATGCTACTGATCCAGGCCAAGCAGTGGCTTCCCCAATGTCTGTCTCAATAGCAGACTACGGACTTTTCATCCAATAACTTGTCCAAATCTTTTTTAAAACTAGCTATGTTAACCACTCTTACCACATCCTCTGGCAATGTCTTCTACGCAACTCGCTATTAGAGAAGAATAATTCCACTGGTCAAGGCTAATGTGCCTTTTTACCAGAAAGAAGATTATCTAGATAAGAGCCTAATCTGTCCATGCACCCATATAACTGGCCCTGTGTACTGTATATGCTTCTGAACTTTTTCACATTGGTACAGACTGAGACACTAGATAAACACCTTCATAAAAATCTAGTCCTTGCAATTTTTCCTGAAATCAAAATTGTTTTCTATCTGCCTGAATACAATTTCAAAGACATGAGCTTGCGGGGAAAAAAAGGTGTTCTTTCATGTATCTACTAATTCAGATGTTCTCAACCCAGTCCTTGGGGCATATCCAGCCAGTCAGGTTTTTAGGATACCCACTATGAATATGCCTGAGAGAGATTTGCATTACAAGGAGGTAGTGCATGCAAATCTATCTTTTGCATATGTATTGTGGATGTCTTGAAAACCCCAACTGTCTGGGTGTGCCCCGAAGACTGGATTGAGAACCACTGCACTCATTTAATTTCCCATCATGACGAGACATGCAAATGGCTTTTCCAAGATAATATGTGGAATATCTTTTGTTCTTTCATTTGTATGACACTGTTTTTGATTAAAAATCAATAAAGAATTTTTTTTAAAAAACCAAACATTTTATTACTCATGCTATCCACAAATTTAGGCAGAGAACAATTAAAAATTACATAAAATTCAAAAATAACATATAAAACAAAAACATACAATAACATCAAAACAGTACAAAAACAATGTCAAGTTCAACCTATTTCAAATCATATGTCAACATGGCAGTACCAGATCCAGGCCAGTACATGTGGAGGGGCATTTTCAATAGAATGTCTAAATCCGACTTTGGACATTTAGAGAAAAACATCCGATGGAGAAAATGTCCATTTTCGAACTTGCAAAGCATGTCTTTTTTTTAATGACCCAGCTAGAAGTTTTGTCCAGCTAGATATCTAATTTTTCTTTTGCCATTATCGAAAAAAAAAAAGTCCAAATTTAAAGCACTCAAAACAAGCCATTTGCACGTTAGGGGGGGCAGCATTTTTAATGGACTGGCCACACAGATATGTCAGCAGATCAGTGGGACACTAGGGGGTACTGCTGTGAACTTCTCATTAAGGGTGCCAGGTTCACATCTCACCACAACCCCCATTATATGGTGAGCCCTCTAAAACCTACTGTACCTACCTTTGTACCACCCCGATAGCCCTTATGCCTGTAGGTGTCACCTATATGGCAGTACAATGGTTTTTTGGTGGGCTCACATTTTCCACCACAAGTGTACTAGTTAGGGTCCCCTTCTCTGCAGTCCACTGCACTGCCCACCAGGCTACTCCAGAGACCTGCTTACAGCTTTACTAGGGCTGGCCATAGTATCTGCAGCTGTCATAAAGTCAGATATGTACTGTTTCATGCAGGTGGAGGTGGGAAGAGGGTTCAGTGACCACTAGGAAAGTGTGTGGAGGCCATATTTTCATCCCTCCAGTGGTCTTCTGGTCAATTTGGGGACCTTTTGGCCCTTATTCATTTTAAAAACAGGTCTAGCCCAAAATGTCCAAATTGTGCCCTTGGCGTTTTGTAAAATGTTTGATCATCACTGTAAAACGTCCACCTTCTAAGCCCGCCCAAAACACACCTATAGACAAAACGATCAGAAAGATATCTAGAAAGTCAGTTTCGAAAATGCCCACTTGGAAGTTTTGACTAGTAAGTGCCGGTTTATACCATCATTTGGAAATCTTTTTTGAAAATAAGCCCCACTGTATAAACTCCCTCCCCCAGTATTTAAACTGTGCAGTTAGCATTGACTTCATACACTGAGCATTACATTTAAATTTATATCCAGATATTCAGCGCTGGTTGCTAGACAGCTTAGGACAACTATTTTGCATTCCAAATGTGGTTTGGATAATGCTGCTGAAAATTAGTAGTTAGTCCCAGTAAGAGGCACATCTGGGTAGGAAAGAGCCATTGAATATCGGGTCATTAGACTGAAAACCTTCTGGGGACAGAAAAATGTCTATTGTATCTGAATCCAAAAGGGCAGAGAGCCAGTAAAACAGTATCTGTATCTTGAAAATTTTGTAGCTGGTTCTTCCCATTTAATTAATAAAAGGTATGAATATTTAGAGGTTGACTCCTGATTGCATCAAGGCTTTCTAAAAAATGCCTGTTAAATTCTCAAAAAATTTATCTGCATAAGTTTCTACTTAGCAAAAATGTATCCATTCAAAGTGCTGCGGGACTAGAGCATTCTAGAAGTAGGACCTGAAATTATACAGTGGCAAGATTCAACCACTCTCCATATAACTTATATGTCTACACCTAAATGTAGAAATAGTAGTTTTATGAGGATATGTTATCTGAATAAAGCAGGGGCTTTCAACTTAATCCTTCACCATACCAGTCAAGTTCTTAGGATACCCTAAATGAACATGCATGAGATAGATTTACTGTATATACAAAATATGATTCGCCTTTAGCAACAACTGAAAAAGATGTGAACTAATTCCAAAGGGGGCCAATATTCAGACCGAGGGAGGAAGGACAGTTAATTCCCCAGTCAGCGCTGAGACCAGATATTCAGTGACGGGCCATTTCCAGTGACCAGTATCTGAATATTCAGGGGTTTTTTTTAGTGGCTTTAGCTGAACTGACTAAGTCAATATTGAGAGCTGGTCAGTTAAGTTTATAGATCAAATATAAATCTCTGGCCACTCAACTTGGGTGGTCATCACTTAATATTGGTGGTTATCGCAGAATATAACCAACCTAATTTTTAGCCGCTAACTACAAATATTCAGCAGAGATGGGTGACTATCTCACCCTGAATATTGGCGGTTAGCCAGTTAAGCGCTATGTAACAGGCCAGGAGCTTTTCCTGGCCAGATAAATAGCGTTAAATATTGAGCAGAAAATCCCTTCCTCTATTTTTATAATTACAATAAAGTGATATGGTCGCTGTGTTAGTCCACTTTTAAAGGTAAGAGATAGAAATAAAACAAAACAAGGAAAAGAAAATAAGATGGCACCTTTTTATAGGATTAGCAGTACATTTCTTGATGGGATTTTCAAGGCAATACCTTTTGTAGATCAGAAATGATTAAGTGATGATTTCTATCTGGTATTTGTTATCAGTTGCTCTTTTTTTTTTTTTTTATCTAAAGAAGGCATTGCCTTGAAAATCTAATCCAAGTTTCCAGGTTTATTCAAATCTTACTATCCCGCACCAAGGGCGAACCTTCTGGGCAGTTTACAGTCTAAAACTCCAACGGGAAAAGGACTGGGGTGATTAGTGAAACAAATATATCACACACGACATGAAAGTGAGGTTAGGAGGGAAACTACAACTTTAACAGGATAGAGAGGAGGGTAAACACATTTGGTAAACTTTATATTTAGCATAACTCATCCAGTGTGGTCATGTTTGATATGCATCTAGAAAGAGAAATGTTTTTAAATCAGCTTTAAATTTACCGATAGAAGAGGTAGAGGTAAAGAATAAAAAAATATATTGTTAATCCTATAAGAAAAGGGTGGGAATATTTTATGATTTCTTTTGCTTATGATTAATTGTTGGGTATAAGGGAGGGGGAATATTTGATGAGAGCTATAATTTGATGATATATTAAGTGATGTTAAAGTACAGTGGTACCTTGGATTACAAGCATAATCCGTTCCAGGAGCATGCTCGTAATCCAAAATGCTCATATATCAAAGCCAGTTTCCCCATAGGAAGTAAGGGAAACTTGCTTTGATATGTTCCCACCCTCCACCTTCCCCCCCCCCCCCGAGACCAGCAGCGCTGCTCCCCCCCCCCCACGAGAACCGGCATTGCTCCCCCCGAAGGCGCCTTGAGCGCCCGGCACAGGAAGCAGATTTTCGGGCACCGGCACCAACGCACAGGACATGCTGGTGCCGGTGCCGATGCGGAGGCTACACTGGAAGTAAGAAGAGGGTTCGGGTGGGTTGGGGGATCTCAGGCTGTGGCTGGGGGGGTGCCCGATGGCGGCGGGGGGGGTGCCGGATCGCGGGGGGGGGAAGGTGCTGGTTCGCGGGGGGAGGGGCACTCGTACAGCGAGGCAAGCTCGGTTTACGAGGCACCAAGTTTGCGAATGTTTTGCTCGTCTTGCAAAACACTCGCAAACCGGTGCACTCGTAAACCGAGGTACCACTGTATACCCGCAACATGCTCATGGCCACGCCCCTTTCTGAGGTACATGCCATCGAGTGCCAGTTACCGATGGTTCAGACTGATATCATTATCCACTGCATACAGAAGAAGGTACATCATTCTTCCACCATATGAACTTGGCAGTAATAAAAACATTTTAAGCAATATATACAGTATACAAATGTTCAGGTATTCCCTATGATTGCATTTTGTGTTATACTTATTGTGAGTTTTAAAAATGAAGAAAGATTTAAAAAAGAAAAGCATCATCTTATTTTCTTTGTTTTGTAATTGAAATGAATCAAATTACTGATTAAACATTATGTTGCTAACTGCAACTTTTTTTTCTATTGCTTTGCAGCATACAACGCCGGCTGTCTTTACAACTGCCCATTCTTCACCATGCCTACTTGCCATCAATAGGAGGCGTTGATGCTAGCTGTGCCAGTCCATGTGTAAGCCCTAGTGCCAGCCCCCGGCACAGACATGTGCAGCCATCCTTTCGAGTCATGGTTTCTGGCCTGTAGGTATAGGAGGCTTACAACTTCCTGAACTGCTATTTTAAGTACTGAACGACTGGACTGCACTTCCAACTTAGAACTCTGCTGTATACATTATATTGGCACGTACCACAGAGGACCTAAATGCTACAGCCGCCATCATGGGAGTCCCTGTTTTTTCCGAAGTGGAAAAAGAGAAATGAGAGAGAGAGAGAGAGGTGCCGAGTCAGACCTGTAGCCTTATTTAAGGAGTTTTTGTTTCTTCACACACAACTCACTTGAAATTGGTTCTACCTAAAATTCTGCTAGCAACGCAATGAGGAAAGAAGAATTGTGAATCTTGGAAACAGATTAAATAAAAAGGAAGAAAAAAAACCTTTCTCATCTCATATACATGGCCGCTATAAACAAGGAACAATACACTTTAAACAGGTGGAAAATAAAATAGTAAAGCTGTATCAACAGAAATGCATACATTTCTTAAGTTTGTACAAGTTGTGCTAGGCCCTTGGGTTGCTGGTTAATCGTTTTGCCTTTTCTTTGTACTTCAGAGAAGATGCCCAGTGGAAAATGGGATATTTTGACAAATGGTCTCTCAGGTGTATGGCCAGCACTGCAGTGTGTCTGGGATAGTGACAACCCTGGCAGCAGCTCTGAGCTCTTGTCAACCAGAGATTTACGGTGGCAAGTCAGAGCACTTCAGAGATATATGTAGTGACTGCCAGCTTCCAATGCAGGCCATCTGGGACTTCATTTTGACAGGATGTCTGCATCAATCAATTTGAAACCATAAATACATAAAATAAAGACGTGTGGTGTAGAATACTGCACACTATAAAGTGCAAGCACTGATATCTCCAGTACTGAGTGCAGATGGTGGAAGTCAAGATGGATTGGTTTTCATACTTTTGTGTTATAGAACTTACATACAATGCCACACTCAGAATCATAATAAAACTTTTTTTTTCCCTGAATATAAGGATCCATGGCACATGAAGAAGATTAAGTTGGCACATGCCAGTAATTTTCACAGGCTGCATATCTGGTATACATTTCCCTGGCACCTGCATGTGAGAAAACTGGCCATGCACCAACTGAGCTGATTTAGACTAAACAAATAGTAAAAAGTGGCACATTTTATAAATAATGATCTAGGTCCATCAAACGAGTTGCTAGCCTTTTACAGTACAAATTTGTTCTTCACTGAGTTGATAAGTAGGGGGATGAAGCTTGTCTGCAGTCTTTCTTGTGATTCAGAGAATGCAAACCATGCTAGGGATCCAAGCCTTAGCAGACTATTTTGTTTGAATTTAGTTTAATGATTTAGAACCTGCTCTTTTGCCCATAACCCCCCAGATTTCATATATGGCATCCAAAATTGTGTGTCCAACTTTGGACGCGCTTCTGAGACACATGGACAAATAAATTGAACCTAAGAATAGCCTTACTGGGTCAGACCAATGGTCCATCTAGGCCAGCAGCCTGTCCTCACAGTGGCCAATCCATTTCAGTAGTACCTGCCAAAAACCCAAAGAGTAGCAACATTCCATGCTACCGATCCAGGGCAAGCAGTGGATAATGAGCTCAGTCTGAACCATCAGTAACTGGCACTCAATGGCATGGACCTCAGAAAGGGGCGTGGCCATGAGCATGTTGCGGGTATTCCATAAGGTTTCATGTGGAATTACAGAATACTGCCTAACCTGGATCCCAGCATTCTATATAAGGTGCGCACCCTGCATAGCACATCCTAGCACTGAATTTTCCACTCCCACTCCCCCTTAGATGTGGCAAGAGTTTGCAGTTAAATGCCAAAAGTGAATGCACTAACTGCTGGGCAATCTGTAGCAGTTTCCTATTCAGTTAATGCAGATGAAATGGCTTACAAATAAGAAATCTCAGTCAGTTGCACCTATTCAAGTGGCATTATCCTCACTACATCATCTGACACATTAACATTAATATGTGGTAAATACATCCGCGTTAACTGCGCCCCTCAAAACATTCGCTGATAGAACACAAAAATGAACCAGAAGGGAAGGGAAGTTTTGGCACAGTTTATTGAATTCCTTCCAAAGCATACAGAACAAGGTACATCATTCTTCCACCATATGAACTTGGCAGTAATAAAAACATTTTAAGCAATATATACCGTATACAAAAGTTCAGGTATTCCCTATGATTCAAACTGTACATTTTAATAAATCTACGAGTATAGTGGATAGAAGCTGACACAATCTCTGTATGATACAAAGTTAAACATGAAGCAAATGGATGAAGACTCAGATGCCAGAAGGAATATCATTGCAGTTAATTTCAGTTGCCAGCTCTCCATTGCTCATTTTAATATGAGAGAAATAGATATTTAATCATTGAATGACACATAGAATCACACAGAGAATACTTAAATTAAGTAATATTTAATATAAATTAAATTAAAATAAAAATTTTTCCAACAGGGCTTTTGACCTATGATGATACCTTAACCCCAAATTGGTTTCAATCCATTGATTGGATTCCTGGGGTATTTTGAGGTCTTTTCCCTCTGTATTAAAACACACATCTTTCTGCAGTTTTAATGTACAGTATAATTACCACGTATTTTACAGATTCAAAATAGAAAACAGAGAATATGTCAGTTGCAAAAGTTTGAACACCCTTAAAGTCAGCACTTTGTAACACCTCCTTAAAAAATGTTCTTTTTTTTTTTCTTCTTCTTCATCTTTTTCTTAGCAAGAATCTAAAGCTCTGCCCGGTACTGTTCTTATATAACAATTTTAGAATGTTTCCTGTAGCAAGTTAAGAATTTGTGTTCTTGCTTTTGGAATATCTCCCCACTCTTCCTGGCAGAACTCCTCTAACTCGGTAAACTGTCCAGTTTCTTTGCACACACTGCATGTTTGAGATCTCCTCACCGATTTTCAGTAATAGTCAAGTCTGAAGACTGCGTAGCTAGTTTTAAGAAAGATTTGGACAATTTCCTGGAGGAAAAGTCTGTTATTGAGAAAGACTTGGGGGAAGCCACTGCTTGCCCTGGATCGGTAGCATGGAATGTTGCTACTCCTTGATTTTTGGCCAGGTGCTAGTGACCTAGATTGGCCACTGTGTGAATGGGCTACTGGGCTTGATGGACCATTGGCCTGACCCAGTAAGGCCATTCTTATGTTCTTATTTATTCAGTTTTCTATACCATTCTCCCAAGGGAGCTCAGATCCGTTTACATGAATTTATTCAGGTACTCAATCATTTTTCCTTCTCTGTCCTGATGGACTTGCAATCTGTCTAATGTACCTGGGGCAATGGGGGGATTAAGTCACTTGCCCAGGGTCATTTAAGCAATTCATGGTTGATGTTAAGTATGTTGCTGAAATATTCTGCCTCTTTTCAACTTAATTTTCTTCCCTCAAATTGAGGCATTAACTTTTAGAATAGGTTGATTGATTTTGGTTGAATCTATCCTTCCTTCAATCGGCACAATAATTCCTGGTCATTGGCTACCTAATAATTGATTGTTTTTTTTCTTCACACTTTTCGCCCTTTTTCTCAGGCAGAGAATTGTGATTTCTGCTTGAATGTGGAAATAAGGGCCAAGAACAAGTTAAAGGTGATACCTTTTTATTGGGCTTAATATTTTTTGACAAGCTTTCATAAGAGCATAAGAAGTTGCCTCCACTGGGCAGAGGTCCATCGCGCCCAGCGGTCCGCTCCCACGGCGGCCCATCAGGCCTATGACCTGTGAAGTGGTCCCTGACTATTCCTATAACCTACCTCTACTTCTATCTGTACCCCTCAATCCCCTTATCCTTTAGGAACCTATCTAAACCTTCCTTGAACCCCTGTAGCGTACTCTGGCCTATCACAACCTCCGGAAGCGCGTTCCATGTGTCCACCACCCTTTCAAGAGTTATCCTCTGTTCATCAAGTCAGGGAAGAAACAATGCGGTTACACTGGGTTGAAATAGTACAAATGTACAGTATCTTGCATGGTCGCAGTCAGTTTTATTTTTGTTTCATCAATCTAAAGCACTTTATTCCAAACAATTTCAGCCTCATCAGTGTTTTCTTTTATGATCAGGTTGTAGAAAAGCATTCGTTCTGACAATTCTCCCATGCAGATCACAGTTGTATAAGCGGTGCTGTCCTGTGAACCTTTGAACAACTAATCCAGTGTCAGCTCAACGTTTTGAAAAGTTATTACAGTAATCTGTGAGTTCTGTTTTACAGATCTGACAGTTTGGGGGAAATTGTATTGGAGATTTATTTATTTATTTTTGGTCTTCCAGTTCTTGAATTGACTTCTTTAGTTTCATGTAATGTCTGTTCCTTACAAAATGTTTGACAGCTGAAATACTAGCTGGAAGAATGAGTTTTTGTTTCGGGGACTGTGTTGTTGTTCTTGTTTTGGTTTATGGCCTGCACAAAAAAAGTGAGTTAACTTCTTTTTAAAATACTTAGACAACCCAGGGATGTTGAAAGTAGACAGTAAAATAATTACAATCGGTGAAGTTAGAAGACTCGGTGTATTTGTTCAATTGTAAGCACCTGAAATGAAGACCCAATGAGTCGGTCTTTCAAGGCGTACTAACAGTAAGTACTATCGAACAGTGTCCAAACTTTTCTACAGACTGCACTTAGTTTTATGAAGGCGCGTTAGGGTCTTAACGCATGGAATAGCGTGCGCTAAATTTCCCCGCACGCTAGCCGCTACCGCCTCCTTTTGAGCAAGCGGTCGATTTTTGGCTAGCACGCGCTAATCCGGTGCGTGCGCTAAAACGCTTAGCGCACCTTCGTAAAAGGACCCCCTTACTTTTTGTTATTTTCAGTCTGTTAAAATTGTTACACAGTGGCTGATATTTAAAAGTTCTGATCTGGGTAGCAGCCCCTCTACTCAGATAAATTCCACTGAAATAGATATTCAGAGCACTATCCAGATAGCACCAGGGCAGGATTAACCAATAGGCCAAGTAGGCACATGCCTAGGGCCCAAAATGGTCAGGGGTGCCCGATGAAGGAGGGCATCAACATTGTTTTTTCCAAACGGCGATGGGTCCCTCCAGCATCGATTGGCAATGCTGCCCCCCCCCCCAATCAGCAACACGGGCCCCACCCCAATTGGCAACGCAGCCCCCCCCAATCAACGGAAAGTAAGACAAACAAGCAACGCGGGTAAGAAAGGCAATGGGAACTGTAATTTTGCAAGCAGTGCTGCTTGCCTAAAGCTTCTTTCTGATGCAGCTTCCTGTTTCCTCCTAGGCGCATGGTGGGGTGGGGCGGAGCAGGAGGCCCAGTGTACTTGTGTGCCTAGGGGCCCGCGACAAATTAATCCTGCCCTGGATAGCATTACTGAATATCTTTACAGACCACCTCAGCACTGTCTCGATAATGTCAGCACAGTCCAGGGGCTGAGTTGGTGTGAAGATATAAATTATCTGAATGGTGGCAATTTTCAGCACAGCTATGTGGATAAGTGTTATTTTAGTTTGATGAATCGCTTATTTAGTTTTACTAAGCGAGATACAACATTAATTAAAAAATATATAAGCATATATTTAGACATGCCATTTAAAATGTAAAATAATGGGTTAAACCAGACTTACAGACTAATCAGGACACAAGGTAAAAAGGGACAGAACAACAATTCAATGCTTTAAAGTACAGAGGAGAACCATAGATGGAAAGAACATTAGGAAGGAAACTAATATAATATTTGAACATAATTTAAAGATTAAAAGCATCTTTAAAAAGGAAACTCTAAATTACTTTTAAAACGACTCAAATCATTTTCCTCTCTTACATGCTGAGGCAAAGTGTTCCAAAGTTGCGGAGCCATCACTGAAAACATATCATGTCGTTGAGTTCTGATAACTTTCAGAGAGGGGACTACTATGAGCTTTAGATTAGTGGACCAGAGACAGCAGCAGTATTGTCCTACGTGCTATCCAAATAAATTGTCTAGACAGCGGCTAAACACCACCACTACCCAGATAGTGCCTGCACCTCACTACTCTTTCGGGATATTCAGTAGTAGCCACTGTCCAAATGCTGCTGAATATCCAGAATTTTGCTTGCAGGGCAGTCTTTTTTTTTTTTTTTAAGTTGAGTACCATGGACTCAATATCAAGGAGGAGAGTAATTTTGCATTAACATTTACAGAATTATGTTTGGGTCAATAATCAGCCGCTGCAGACAGCATTTTTATAAACTGCCAGCTGCAGCTGTCAAAAAATATCTGTATGTTGATCACCAACATCTGGATAGTGGCTGGTGCTGAATCTCTGGATAACATAGCACCAGAATTCATCTTGATAGAGGCCACATTGAGTCTGCTATCCAGATAACTTAGGACAGCCGTCTCTCTGTCTTATGTTAGCTGGAAAGTGATCCAGAAATCAGACTGATGTTGTCACTATTGGAATAAGTTCCGGGGCCACCCTGGCACAATCTGCATAAAAAGAGGTTCCAAAAGGGTTGCAAGAATGTAGCATTAGGCCAAATTTATGTGCCAGACTTTAGGCAGGAACGCTTACACCAACTCAAAGACTGGTGTACCTGCTTGCACCTAACTGCATCTATTCTATAATATGGATGCAGAACTTCCGGGCCCTTCCCCATTTGACACAGCCCTTGAATTTGCACACTATAAAGTTTGGGCTGCATTTTACTAAGGGTAGTTGCACATATAACTTCTTTAAGATTAGTTAATGCAAGTTTTTGCTAGTTAACATCAATTACCAGCTCACTATTATATTAGGTTACACGCTCAACTGACCTTATTCTATATATCAGGGGATGTAAGAGAGGCAGAACAAACAGCAAACCAAACAAACATGTGAAGAAAATCAATTTAATTTTAACAAAACATGTGCCTGATGTGGCTACATGTCGCCTAAAGGCTGCATCAGAGGCAAGAATTGTAAGGTAAAACAATAAAATCCAAATCAAATATACATGCAGAAAAATTAATAATAAACCAATTAAATAATAAAATCATTCTATAAAAAAAAGAGAACATGCATGTGCACAGAAACATGCATAAATGTAAGGAAACCATGTATGTGACAGATTAGGTAGTGGGCAAAATGTGGAATAAAACAGCCTTCAAGAAGAGTAAGTGAGCTCAAAAATTCAAATCTAAAATATCAATCAAAAAATAATAGGTGCAGGGAACTAAAACTGTGATCAAAACTCACATCAATGACATACCTAGAGAGATCAAACATATAACACACTTCTCTCTAGAACAACAAGTCTGAAAAAAGTCCAACACATAAGTTAACAACATGAACATCTGCAAAAGCAACTCTTAGGGATGGCAGAATAAAATTACATACCTAGAGAGGTCAAACACAAGAAAAACAAGTCGGTAGCAGTCTGAAAAAGTCCAGCACCTCAATTAGAAACCAGGTCATTTGCCAAAAAGCCTTTAAAAATAATTCTGAAAAAAATAAGATACAGTTCCGCAATAGATCTCCACAAGTATCTCTAACAAATCAACCCACTCTCCTAACCAGGAGGTTTATATGGCTGATGAGGGTCAGAAGTCACTCCACAAAATAATATAAAACCACTAATCTTAATTAGAAAAACCTTAAAACTGCATGTACAGTAAAAAAAAAAAAAAAAAAAAAAAAAAGGGCCGTTTGTCGGATCACCTTAAAAATAGAAAAGACTCAAAATCAGAGGAGAGCGACGCGACTGATAAAAGGTATGGAAAAACTTTCATATGCTAAAAGATTAGAGAAACTGGGGCTCTTTTCCCTGGAAAAGCGGAGACTTAGAGGGGACATGATAGAGACTTACAAGATCATGAAGGGCATAGAGAAAGTGGAGAGGGACAGATTCTTCACACTTTCGTAAACTACAAGAACGAGAGGGCATTCGGAAAAATTGAGAGGGGACAGATTCAGAACCAATGCTAGGAAGTTCTTCTTCACCCAAAGGGTGGTGGACACCTGGAATGCGCTTCCAGAGAGTGTGATAGGACAGAGTACGGTTTTGGGGTTCAAGAAGGGATTGGATGATTTCCTGAAGAAAAAGGGGATAGAAGAGTATAGATAGAGGATTACTATACAGGTCCTGGACCTGATGGGCTGCCGCATGAGCGGACTGCTGGGCGTGATGGACCTCTGGTCTGACCCAGCAGAGGCACTGCTTATGTTCTTAATAGATTACAATGTGCCCTTTCAGAATCACTTAAAATTGCTGAGAAAAATGTTCAAATTTTACTAAAAAAGATGTTTAGATACAGAGTATGCCTTGTGTTTGACCTCCCTAGGTATGAAACTTTATTCTGTCTGCCTTTACTAAGGGCTCCTTTTACAAAGTCGCGTTAGGGCTGTAACACGCGCTAGCCGCTACCGCCTTCTTTTGAGCAGGCGGGAGATTTCTAGCTAGCACGCGCTCATCCAGTGCGTGCGATAAAAGGACCCCTAAGTGTAAAAGCACCCCTAAGTGTAAAAGGACCCCTAAGTGTTTCAATATACAATCAAAACATCACATGTACAAACTTTTAGCCCAAGATTCTCACTTCAACATACTCAAAAAGCTCTCAGGATGACACATTACTTTTTTTTCCCTCCGTTAAATTTAAACAGGCTTCAGCGGTGCCACTTAGAGCTCAATAGCTCTCATTGCTCTAAGATTAATGCATCCACCTCATCATTAGCCTTTTTAATCTCAAATTCATCAAACTGCTCATAAATGCTTTCATTTAAGTTTTCAACTTTAAATAAATACCGGTAGCTGGTATTTACTTAAACATTCAACATATCTTAGAACTGTTCTAGTCCATCAGCCAGGGAGAACATATCCACAATGTTTCGCCAATACTTGGCTTTGTCAAGGATCTGCCCTTCAAGACAGAGGGGCAGAAAATGTTGAAGGGGCATCCTTGATACGGCCGAGGGGCAAAACATGTTAGTTAATGTTCCTGCTGACAGATTGCAATGAATGAGCACATACAGGAAGTGTGAATTTTTGTAAGATTTTGAGAACTAGTATGAATACTGCTTAGTAGAAGAAATAATTAAAAATAAACTGCAGAACAGATCAAATGACGAATTATAGTGCAAAATCTCCGATTGGTTAAGCTACAGTATATCCATTGGAGGCACTTCTGAAGATCTGGTAGAAAAGCCGTTGATGATCAATGGTGAATGTGATTGATGTGGTTTAAATCAGCACTGACTGGAACGGTGCTTAGCACAATTCTACAAGGTACACATACCTTTTATAGAATCACACATAGCGCCTATGTGCGTTGCATAATTTAGGTGTAACCTTGTAGGCCAGCTAAAACCAGGCCTAAATGCCTGTGCCTAAGTTGTGTGCACATAACTTTTAGGAATGTCTACAATTTGCCTCTGGCCACATCCCCTGTTCACACACTGCAGCTAGCGCATATGTACTTTATATAGACTCTTGCTTTCTGAGTTGTGCTGTAACTTTTAATTAGTGCCAATCAATTAAGTTGCATATGCTCATTGGCTACATACACCAATGTGTACATACAACCTATATACAGAATTTGGGGGTAAGTGTAAAATTGGGCATGCACTTTTATAGAATTTGGCAGGTAGTGTTTCCTTTTTTTTTTTTTTTAGTTCAATAATTTTTATTGAGTATTTTGAAAAGTACAGGAAGCAGTTCAAATACATAAAATCAAAATAAAGCTTTCTATATAAAGTCTATATTCAACTGTAGAGGACCAAAGTAGTAAGAAAAGCTCCAAGTATTGGAACTGCGTGTGAAGAATATATAAGAAAAAGATGAGGGAGAACAAGAAAAGAAAAGTGGTTGTATCAGCTGCTTTTCATTTAGGGATTCACTGAAACATAACAATTTGACCACAATGCCTAAACCAGGAGTGTCCAACCTGCGGTCCCTTGAAGTATTTTGTGCGGCCCCGGTTGAGGGTGATGGCAGTGTTTTCCTCTGCTGCCCCGTTTACCGTCTTGCCGGCTCCCTCCTCTGTCTTGCTGCAGCATTTGTGCGGCCCCAGAAACATTTTTTTCTGCCAGTGCGGCCCAGGGAAGCCAAAAGGTTGGACACCCCTGGCCTAAACCTTTGCCTACAGCTGTATCAACCCAACATGAACAATCTAGCATTAATCCTCCTGCCACTTTTAAGCAATACTTCAGTGATAAACTTGGTAACTGGTAATCAGATTTCATCTAGTCTACGATGTACACTAGTCCGGTTTTCATTTTATGACAGAATTGGGCATATTCTACAATATTTTTCATCTCCCTGCAAGTTTGTTCCACAATTTAGGAGCTGTTCCGGAAAATTATCTGTTCCTGATTCTTAAGTTTGTTTTTTTAATCAAACTATAGTAAGAGGGGAAGATATCAATGTGGGTCACTGTTAAGATGGTATTTCACTGTTTTGACTTCAAAATCCAATCAATAAACCAGGGTTGTCTTATCTGTGGATTATTCTCATCTGTGCTATAGCACTCATACTTACTGCTAATTTCATGTAAGTAGGGTGAATACATTCCAGCAGTGCTGAAGTTGCTTGAGAAAGCATAACCAGTGCTATATATATCCCTGCTGTGAGAAACCCTCTTAATTCATGGTGTGCTTGAGCAATGTTCAAATTAAAGAGAGGCTTGAAGGGAGGTGGACAAGTAAGACAGGAGAGTGAAAAAATGAATGGTAGTGATTGTTTAAAATCTGTAAATATTCTGGCGGGTTGAAAGTTTCTTCTGAGCATGTACACTGAGAGAAAGGCATGCCTGCAGGGAAGCATGCATAACTATCAGGTGACAACTACAGCTAAAATTCATTTGACTGGCTCGTGGCATAAGTAGTAGCTTTAAAGAAGTTTAGCTGGGATGGGGTTGAGTTGGTGGGGGTGCTACGGAAGACTGATTCCTGAATAAATCCAGGGATTCAAGGCAAAGTTAGACAAGTTCCTGCTAAATAAGGGCGTACGCTGGTAGGGCTAGTCTCAGGGCGCCGCGTGAGCGGACTGCTGGGCATGATGGACCACTGGTCTGACCCAGCAGCGGCAACTCTTATGTTCTAAAACAATCTCCTTGGATAGGAAGGGTTTGTGATTTATGAAAACACATTTTGGTGAACTTGCCAAAGTTTAAAGTGAGAGACTTCATCGGTGAGGAATAAATATATAATCCTCTCGTACTACAATCTGATGATTTAGGTAGTTGTTTTCTTCTGGCTTTAAGTCTTGTCTCACTCGGTTGAGATCTGTGAAGTTATGGGAGGGGGGTGAGTTTGAGAAAGGCAGGAGAGATACTGGAGAGAAAGGAGAGAGAACGGGAGCAATGTTGGACCTGGAGGTGGGAGGGAAAAAGAGAGAGGAAGCAATGTGAGACCCAGCCTCGATTTATAAACAGGTTACAGCATTTTGGGCCATTTTTAGTCCTAAAACTGCCCTCAACCTCTATATAAGATCAACTTATAGAAAAGTATATACAGTAGGTCTTGTTGCTTTAAATGACAAAATAGCACACGTTAGTGGTAAAATAACTCATCTTAATGGTAGCCCCTGTTGATAACTCCTACTCCCCCTTAGATGTGGCAAGAGTTTGCAGTTAAATGCCAAAAGTGAATGCACTAACTGCTGGGCAATCTGTAGCAGTTTCCTATTCAGTTAATGCAGATGAAATGCCTTACAAATAACAAATCTCAGTCAGTTGCACCTATTCAAGTGGCATTATCCTCACTACATCATCTGACACATTAACATTAATATGTGGTAAATACATCTGCGTTAACGACGCCCTTCAAAACATTCGCTGATAGAACACAAAAATGAACCAGCATGAAGGGACAAAAATTATTTTATGGGCAAGTGTGGCAGCTCACCAGCTAATCTACCAATGAACATTAAAAATTACACGTTCTGTTTTCAATTAGGAATTTGAAAGGGCAAAGATGCCGCCATTCTCAGTCCCTAGGAATCTGTTAGGTGCTAGAATAACGGGGGTTTGGAGGAGATGGAAGCACATACCTCTCTGTCACTAAAATCCCTTCTTACACACAATGTATGCTTAAATAATTTCATAACTGTGCAAATTCTTTAAATAATCTTTATTCATTTTAAAATAATTTCAATAAGTGAAGAACAATAAATAAAGCATTTATACTATAGACATCACTTAAAATATTACAAGATTCTTACAGATCAATAACCCCCCCACCCTAACTATTCTTTATCATTCAAGTATCTATAAATTTATCATAATTCCATAATTCACTACATATTTTAAACATAAAATTACACATTTATCCACTTAGACATATTTTAAACTTATAAACCACCCTGCCCCCATCCATAGTTGATTATAACCCTTATATTCCTCCCACCCTCCCCCCTCCCTCCCTGGATGTGCAAATTCTTAAAAGTCCAAATGTTTGCATAGATTTCTTTGTGCAAGCTTGGCCAGATTCTTACACTGATGTACTGTACTCAAGTCTTGCAGTTTATACCAAGAAAATTATGCACCCACATTTATACCTGTTCTTCACCCCCTCCCCCTTTCTAATATGCAGGGTTAAATAACCCACTTATTGAGAGGACAGTTTTTTTTAAAACCCTATTTCCATGAGTAGAGCTCTGTTTTACCTGTGGAAAGGTTTAAAAATCTCCCTTCCTATTATCTGCTATACTAGTGTTCTCCAATTAAAAAAATATCCAAATCATAGGATCAAGACATGCCAGACAACATTGAAGTTTTCAGCACCATCTGCCCAATGAAAGATGCCAGAGGTTTACTCATTAACTGAGTAACTGGAGCAAGCTGATAGAATAAACCCACAATCACTCGTCTAACATAGGGGTAAACCATAAAACCTGACCTTTAAAACTACTATTGAGACATAAATATCAGGATTGGGGGGAGTACTGGAAAAGGTTCTCATAGGTTATTATTGTATAAATTTTATATATACATTATATTTAAGCAGGTAAACTTTTTGGTGTAGTACATCAAGCACCAATAAGCAGTCTTGGTATCCAGGAGTCTTAAGTACAGGTTTCACTGTGCATTTGAATTTTACACTTGACAACATAAAAATATATATTTTACTAGACATGAGACAAGTGTGTGGAAATAGCAGTTAGGAAAATAAAAACACCTAGTAACAATAACACATACATTCTAGATCATGTATTCTGTCCAAGCACTAAGCATTGAAGTTATCGTTTCCAGTATTCTCTTCCTTTTTTCATTTCATAGAGATTCAGATTAAAGAACACGTTGGGGGGAAAAACAGGAAAGATGACAATGCTGTATATAATGTATACACACAAAACATCTCTGTAGAAAATAATATCCTAATATAGCAGGAAAAAAAAATCAAAAGTATTGGACTGTTGGAGGTGAGTGTGTGTCTGTAACTCTTTGTGAATACCGACTGTGTGCAGTTATTAGGTTTAAACCAGACAGTACATTCTCTGTCTCGATAGTACTGTAGTTTCTCCCATACTTTTTTTTTTTTATTATTTTCCTGCAAATAACACACAAGTGACAATAGCTATTTAATGTTTCTGTTCTTTTATACTGCAGCAAAAACTTACTGTAAATTTATGAAGAGGCTGTGCCCCGATGGCATTTTCCAACCATGTTAGTGCACAAATGCTTTAAACTAGACTGGAACTGCCAAAAGAAAAATGTAAATGAAATAATTTCTTGTACCCTTATACTGCATGATATCAATTTTTAATAAATCGTTGCAAATCTGTTTTTATGAATAAAATATTGAAAACCTAATTTGCTAATGCTGTCTTATTGACATCCAAAAGCAGGCGTTGAAGGATTTGTTCAGCAGGGCCCAAGTTCCCAATGCCATGCTATTCTGCTATCAAAACACACGCTAGATTACAAGAAAATGTGTGTCTTTACCCTAAAATACAAGGAGAAAAAGAGGCATAGTAAGGGCTTAAATCTACTCTTGTGACAGTGTGAAATGTGCAAGAAAACCATAGCTAGTATAACGTATTTCCCCATATATAGGCCGCGGCTTATACATGGGTTTTACAAACCTGTGTATATGGGGCAGCCTATGCAGCGATTGTAAATCATCCCCCCCCCCCGGTACCTTTTTCGGAGCCCCTTGGAAGGCGGACGGTGAATCTCCAGCGTTGCAGGGCAGCTGCGATCTCTTTGGCATCCGGCCTGCCCCCACACCGTTTGACTGAGTGGCTGACGTCAGTTCTCGTGAGTCCCGCAAGAGCTGACGGCCATTCAGCGGGCAGTGCGGGGGCAGGCCGATGCCGAAGAGATCGCGGCTGCCCTGCACCGCTGGAGATTCGCCGTCCGCCATCCAGGGGGCTCCAAAAAAGGTACTGGGGTGGGGGGGGGGAAAGATTTTAAAAGGCAAGGGAGGTACTGGAAGATAAGCCGTAGCTAATACCATGGGGCAGCTTATCTTCCGGTTTTTAAACATAGGCCGCCCTTTTCTGCGGCCTATATATGGGTGCGGCCTATGCAGAGGGGCAGCCTATATGTGGGGAAATACGGTAAGCTTTACTGAAATCACTCTTCCACAGCTGGTTGCCGGAACTCTATGTTTAAGAGATTGGTAATATGTGTCTAAGTCACCAGAACAAAAAATGAGGTTTTAATGAATTATGGGGTCCTTTTACTAAGGCGAGCTAACCAATTTATCGCACTCATAGAATATAATGGGCACATTAGCATTTAGCTCAAGCTAATCTTTAGCACGCCTTAATAAAAGGACCCTTTTATTAGAGCAAGCTATTCCTAATATTACAGTCCAAATCCCATCCTTTTATATAATAAAAAAAAAAGGTTACAGAAATTCAAACATGTAACACTTGCAGACTGCTTAAGGAAACAAAAACAAAAACTGTGGATACAAATGTTCTGGAGATAATTTATTAAACATTGACATATAAAACCATAAAAATTCAATTAAAAAAGTACAATGATAAAAAATACTGTGATAAAAATCCAACCGGACCCTACACGGTCCGTGTTTTGGCGAACACGCCTTCCTCAGGGGTCCAATGGTTTGAAACCTCACATATAAAGAATTGGACTGAACACAGTCTATTGTCTTTAAACCTGTGAGCAAAGAACACCGCAGACAAGCTGAAGTAGCAAAAAAAATGCTTAGCATCTTGGGTCTCCCCTAAGCTTAGCAGCTTAGATCTTGGGTCTCCCCATTTTACTTTGTTAGACTGCTTAAGGACCCATGACGTGAAAAACTGGCCATTCTCCACATTTTGGATCTGAGATATTAATCACCTTTCCTAGTGATGATCACAGGTATCCATATGCCATTAGTCTATGCAGCAGCCGCTCTCATGAAACATTAGGACTCTGACCATAGAATAAACTGATTTGTTAAACTGTGATCAGATGGTTATGTCCATAAGGTACAGCAAATTGGCATGTGTATTCAAATGCTTACCCCATTACCATTTTTGCTATTTAAAATCAAGTTATTCAGATCATGGCTCATATCAGAAAAGTGTAACCCTCTCAAAGCATAAAGCAACAAATCTCCACACTTCCAGAATATCTCATAAAAGAAAAATAGACTTTAAGGGGCATTTACTAAGCTGTGTTAAGCATTTACCCCCGGATTCCACAGTATATATTTAGACAGCGGGAGGCAGTAAACCTGGATATTCAATGCTGGGGCTGTATCTGACCACCAGCATTGAATTTCCAGGTTGAAGTTAGCTGCCATGGACCTAGCTAGCCAAGCTGATATTCATTGACTGGCCAGCTAAGGTATAGTGGCCAGATTGACCTACTTTTTAGGCGGGTCTATTTGTCTGTACCTTAGCCAGTGAGCCAATGAATATTGATGGTGACTCTCTATGTCATGCTATATAGCCAATTACTGGCCAATCTGCTGAACGGGATATTCTTTTTTTTTTCTTAATACATTTTTATTCAAAGTTATAATACAATATACAGTGGAACCTTGGTTTACGAGCAAAATTCGTTCCAGAAGCATGCTCATAAACCAATTTACTCGTATATCAAAGCGAGTTTCCCCATAGAAAGTAAGGGAAATTCGCTTGATTCGTTCCCCCCACCCCCGAGGCCACCGGCGCTGCTCCACACCCCCCCCCGCTCGTGTCACCCCCCCCTGCCACGAGTGTCATCCCCCACTCACCCAAACACAATCGCTTACCCCAATCTGGCACCAGCACCAACGCACAGGACATGCCGGTGCCCGAAGATCCTCCCTGTTGCTTGTGCTGGGCCTTGAGCATCTGCGCATGCTCAAGGCCTTCTAGTTCTCGCTCTCTCCGAGATTCTCGGAGATCTCCAAGAATCTCAGAGAGAGCAAGACCTAGAAGGCCTTGAGCATGTACAGATGCTCAAGGCCCAGCACAAGCAACAGGGAGGATCTTCGGGCACCAGCACCGGCATGTCCTGTGTGTTGGTGCTGGTGCCAGATCGGGGTAAGCGATTGTGTTTGGGTGGGTGAGGGGGGGATGCAGGATCACGACTGGGGGAGCGATGCGAGCGAGGGGGGGGAATGCCGGATCGCAGGAGGGGGGCTCGCAAATTGAGTCAAGCTCAGTTTCCAAGGTGCAGATTTGGCAAATGTTTTGCTCGCCTTGCAAAACACTCGCAAACCGCAGCACTCAGGCACCAAGGCTGGAAACAATACAGCCGAAAATAATAAAACAACAAAATCAATGTCACATCATGCCAATATATCAACCCACAAGTTTCAGGTTTCAAGTTTTTATTAAAATTTGATTTGATTGCTTATCCAATTTTTAAGCAAGTTTACAATATAAAATAGAACACAAACATAATACAAAAGAAAAAAATATATATATTGCCATTAACAATACCATTAATACATACAGAAGAAATAAAATTTAAAAAAAGTATCAACTAATACATGGCATATTAAAGGGGACAAAAGTGACAGACAAACGGGAGACAAAAGGAAATTGGGCTAGAAATACAAATTGGATACGAATGAAAGCCAAATAAGGAAAAAAACAAAAGGAAAGGTCACATTGCTGCTTGATTCCTTAAGGGAGTTAGAAAGATACTGTATATTATAGTATATTATAGATTCAAATGTTAAAAGCTTCTTTAAATAAATGACTTTTAAGTACCCAAAATAACTCTCCACACCCCAAATGCCATACAATACAGCCACACCTCATAAACAAAATATTGCCCATTTCAAGATTAGTCCCCTAAAGTCCCCCCCTTTCCTCCCCCCCCCAACACCCTAAGAATCCTTCCAGTGTGGGCCCCTGTTGTATCTTTTGAGTGCCCTCTGCACCTCAATAACCCCCACCCCCCTTCCCCGCTAATGACTCATAACCAAGTTCAGAGAAGATAAATAAATTTTCCACCAAGTCCATTCTTATTCAAAATATCCAAAATGTTTGGCAGCCAGACATTCCATCTGTGCCTGCTGACAGAGCAGCATGTTCCATTACGCCCCTGTCAGAGCCACTTTACTTTTCCAAAGCTTCGCAATAAGGCATTTGGCGGCTGCCAAGCCCCTACGAACCAGTTTAGTTTGCCCTGGAGAACTCCTGATATTATGAACTCCCAGGAGACAGCTTTGTGACAAAAATTGCACCGGGTCCTGAATCCAATGAGTTAAAGCAGAAGTTACATGTAACCAGAATAATTTTATATCATTACATTTCCACCAGATGTGAAAAAAGGACCCTCCACTCTTTCCACATCTCCAACATACATTAAGTAGCTGAGGGTACATATTACTTAAACACTTCAGAATTTTATAGGCATGTTCCTCCTGCCTATATAATATACAGTGAGATGCTTTCTGAACCTCTAGGCATATCTGTGTCCATTCCTTTCCTGTAAATACACAATGTAAATCAGTTCCCTTTGCTGTTGAAAAGAGTGTTGAATTAAATCCTGCCCCCTAAAATAGCGATAGAGGATCGAAATTGGCTGTGGCACTTTCCCCAAAAGAACCCAAAGATTTTCAAAATGCTCTGTAGCCTGAAGAGAAATTTCCCCCCATCCCACAGAAAGCATAAAGTATCAGAGCTGCATATATTGGAAAAAAAAATCTCTTTGAATACCGTCCACTCTAGTAACTAGATCATCAAAAGTAAGTATGTTGCTGAACGGGATATTCAGTGGGATTTAGCTGGCTCTTTTCTACTCAATATCAGTGGTTAGCCAGCTTATTGGAACTGTCGATCAAATCGGGAAGGATTCCGGAAGACTGGAAAGTGGCGAATGTTATGCCAATCTTCAAGAAAGATTTGAGGGGAGATCCGGGAAACTACAGGCCGGTGAGTCTGACCTCGGTACCGGGAAAGATGGTAGAGGCACTGATAAAGGATCGCATCGTTGACCACCTTGATGGACATAATCTGATGAGAACCAGCCAACATGGCTTCAGCAAAGGAAGATCTTGTTTGACGAACTTGCTGCACTTTTTAAGGGAGTTAACAGGCAGATAGACAAAGGTGACCCGGTCGATATTGTATATCTGGATTTTCAGAAGGCATTTGACAAGGTCCCGCATGAACAACTACTTAAAAAAATTGCAAGCCATGGGATTGAGGGTGAAATACACACGTGGATCAAAAACTGTTTGGCAGATAGAAAACAAAGAGTGGGGGTAAATGGACAATACTTGGACTGGAAAAGCGTCACCAGTGGAGTGCCGCAGGGTTCGATGCTTGGGCCTGTGTTCTTCAACATATTTATAAACGATCTGGAAATTGGAATGATGAGCGAGGTGATTAAATTTGCAGATGATACAAAGTTATTCAGAGTAGTGAAGACGCAGGAGGATTGCGAAGACCTGCAACATAAACACACTCGAGAAATGGGCCGCGACATGGCAAATGAAGTTTAATGTGGACAAGTGTAAGGTGATGCATGTTGGTAACAAAAATCTTGTACACGAATACAGGATGTCTGGTGCAGTACTCGGAGAGACACCCCAGGAAAGAGACTTGGGAGTACTGGTCGACAAGTCGATGAAGCCGTCTGCGCAATGCGTGGCGGTGGTGAAAAGGGCAAACAAAATGCTTGGAATGATTAAGAAGGGGATCACGAACAGATCAGAGAAGGTTATCATGCTGCTGTACCAGGCCATGGTACGCCCTCACCTGGAATACTGCGTCCAACACTGGTCGCCATACTTGAAGAAGGACATAGTACTACTCGAAAGAGTCCAGAGAAGAGCGACTAAAATGGTTGAGCTGGAGGAGTTGTCGTACAGTGAGAGATTAGAGAAACTGGGCCTCTTCTCCCTTGAAAAGAGGAGACTGAGAGGGGACATAATTGAAACCTTCAAGATAATGAAGGGAATAGACTTAGTAGATAAAGACAGGTTGTTCACCCTTTCCAAGGTAGGGAGAACGAGAGGGCACTCTCTAAAGTTAAAAGGGGATAGATTATGTACAAACATACAGAAGATTTTTTTCACTCAGAGAGTGGTGGAAAACTGGAACCCTCTTCCGGAGGCTGTCGTAGGGGAAAACACCCTCCAGGAATTCAAGACAAAGTTAGACGAGTTCCTGCGGAACTGGAACGTACACAGGTAGGGATGGTCTCAATTAAGGCACTAGTCTTTGACCTAGGGACCACCGCGGGAGCAAACTGCTGGGCACAATGGACCACTGGTCTGACCCAGGAGCAGCAATTCTTATGTTCTTATGTTCTTAGCCAACTGGGAGCCATCAGGGCCGGATTAAAGGGTAGGCCCAGTAGGCATGTGCCTCGGACCCAAAAATATCAGGGGGGCCCCAGGGCCAGCATTAGGGGGGTGCAAACAGGGCAGGGGCCCCGACTGCCTAGTGAGGTCAGCTTCCCTCCCACTCCTTCGCTGCCCTCTTGCCCACAAGCAAACTGAACCCAGGTCGCAGGGCTCTAACACTGCGCGCACCGGCTTCCCTTCTCCGACGAAACAAGAATGACGTAAGTTCCTGTTTCGGAAGAGATTAGAAGCCAGTTTGCACAGTGTTAACAGCCCCGGGGCCTGGGTTCAGTTCGCTTATGGGCAGTGGGCAAGAGGGCAGCGAGGAAGTGGAAGGGGCGGAAGCTGACCTCACCAGGAAGTCAGGAGGGGGGGGAGAAATGCTGCTGCACACAATTGGGGAGAGAGAGGGAAGGAGGGAGAAGGAAGACCAAGGGAGAGGAGAGGAGATGCCAGAGCATGGAAGGGGAGGGAGAGAGAGAAGAGAAGGAAACGAGAGAGATGTCAGGCCATGGGGTTGAGTGGGAGGGAAGGAAGGAAGGAAAGGAGAAGAGAGAGATGCCAGAGCATAGGGGAAAGGGTGGAGACAGAAAAATGGAGAGGGGGGCAGGAGACTCAGGACTCATTGAATTGGTGAGTCCGATTCTTTTAGAAAATGAATCGATTCAAATTGATTCATCAAATTCAAGCCAAAGTGAATAGGACAGCACTAGTACCTTCTAAAAAACCATCACATGCTTCCTGTAGACTAGAGAATCATCTACAAAGCAGCAGTACTCACCTCTCATATTTATGAAGTCTTACAATTCCTTATTGCCCTAGTTGGGTTCTTTGTTCCTTAAATGATCAACACAGTACTACCAAATCCCATGATAGCACAAGAATCATTTTACTAAACTGTGGTAGAGCTTTTTACTATGGACTGGCAAGGTAAATGCTCCAGTGCCCATTTAATTCCTATGAGTGTCAGAGCATTTACCTTGACAGCTATTGATATGAATCTCTACCCCAGTTTAGTAAAAGCTAGTATTTGAGTCAATGAGGCATAGCACCTTTTATTTCTTGCCACCATATACCTGGAGTAATATCCCTGTCACAATCCATAGCAACCTATAATTTAAAAGCTTTAAATCAGAACTAAAACCTAATTATTTAACCAGCCATATAAGCAATGCAGGTCAAAAAATGCAGCTGAAAATTGCTTCCCAAAATGTACCTCTGCTATTTCACAGTGCAGGAACTTTTATTCATTTTGAAAAGGATGGGTCTAAAGCTGAGAAATGGTGGAGGCAGCCTGGACCATTTTCTTAACAGGGCAAAAATGAATAATGATGTTGACTTCAGTTTACTACCGTCGTCTGCAATGGCTACACCAATGAGGAATCACTCCTGCCTCTTAAATATAGGGCAGCATGGAAACAAGGAGATTGGAGGAGGACCCAGGGCAGGATTAACCAATAGGCCAAGTAGGCACGTGCCTAGGGCCCAAAATGGTCAGGGGGGCCCAATGAAGGAGGGCATCAACATTGTTTTTTCCAAACAGCGATGGGCCCCTCCAGCATCGATCGGCAATGCGGGCCCCCCCGATCGGCAACATGGGCCCCTCCCCGATCGGCAACACGGCCCCCCCCATCGACGGAAAGTAAGACAAGCAAGCAACGCGGGTAAAAAAGGCAACGGAAACTGTAATTGTGCAAGCGGTGTTGCTTGCCCAAAGCTTCCCTCTGACGCAGCTTCCTGTTTCCATCTGGGCGCATGGTGGGGTGGGGTGGGGCGGGGCAGGGGGCCCAGTGTACTTGTGTGCCTATGGGCCCTCGACAAATTAATCCTGCCCTGGGAGGACCCAGGAAGTTTTATGAGTTGTTGTTTTTTTTTGGGGGGGGGGGGAGTTGTCGTAAAGGAGGTCAGTCTAAGTTTTTAAAATGAAATACATTATTTTTTTCTTCATTTTATTGTACAAATTAATTAAAACCAAACCTGAAATATTTTAATTATTCATTCATTTAAAAAAAAGCACATCTGTAATCTTTATTTCAATGTCTCAATCCAGCTTGACAGAGGTGCCTACATGTCATGTCCAACAATCATTTCTCAGTTCTCGGATCGCCAAGTTTCATGCTTCAAGTGGTTACAAAATTTAAGACATGACTTTTCATCAGGATGTGAAATGCATGTTTGGAAAAACAAGGCACAATATTTACTAACTTGTATGGTGACATGGTGAAAAATGTTCTCACTGTTCCCACTTTGGTCTAGTTAGAAAATATTTAATGGCTTGCAGGCGCATTGTTTAAAATACACAACGCTGTCCTGTCATCTGTCAATTTATTGAGACATTAAAGGAACCAATGAACTAAGTGTACAAAAAATATTGTGACGTTGACCTTGATGACAATTTAGTTATTAAGTATTTCCTTTTAGGGTCTCAACTCTCAGAAGTAGGTCGTTTCAGATCCAAGTTGTATCATTCAAATTTATTGTATATTCTCATATGGGCATACGGCAGCTGAGAAGCAAGGAGATGAATTGAAGACTGGAGGATATTTTATGAGGCAATAAGTCTTTCACACCCCGTGAAAATTGCGTGAGATTGAAATGCCAACATTTTTGTTCAATCATACTCATACCAAGAGAAAGATTTATGTTTATTTTACAACATAACCTGCAGTATTGTATATTTATATTTATACTGGTTTCTACTTAACTTCTACTTGTCTTACTACCGTGTATGTACAGTATATATGTGAGGGTTTGTCAAGTTTCCACACTTTTAATTTTTAAACAGTTTATTAAATATCTCAAAAGCAAATTAGATCACTTTTCCACATAATCACCCTGTTTTGCGATACTTTTTTCCCAGCATTCTAATAACTTCTTAGTGCCATCAGAAAAGAATGTTTTTGGCTGAGCCCACAAAAATATGAAAGTGCAGAAACCTTTTGAAGGACCCTCATATATTTATTTATAATCCTTTTTCACACCAATGAGGCAATTCATTAAGTAGCTGCCTCCTTCTAGGAGCTCCAGTGCCATGTGATGAGGTCTTGTCATAAATCGACATCGAAGAGCCCAGATTCCTTTATAGAACAGTACATCGGGGGTCACGTGATGCCATGAGCGTGTGAGGACGCATCCTTACTCGCTCCGGGGCCACCCTGTTTACCTGACAGGAAACTAGACTTACCGATGCAGAACACCAAAAACTGAAGAGAGGTTGGGTTGGGGACCTACATTATGCATCAGCATCAGGGAGAAGGGCAGGGGTGGCTATATTGATCAGAAGGGGTTTACCATGCTCTGTCCAGGTCCTGAGGCGTGACACCGATGGTCGATACTTGCTGGTGAGGGTGACAGGTCCGGGTGGGTCATTCAGGTTACTAGTGGGATATGGCCCTAATGGCTACCAGCACTCTTTCTTCCAAAATCTGGTTAATATATGTTTGCAGTATTCAGGTGACCCACTGATACTAGTGGGTGACTTGAATCAGGTTCTGGATCCTGGTGTGGATCGTTCTGGAGGGTTGGGACCCACGACGGCGAGACAGACAAAGGGTGTCCCCTATCTGTGTCGGACTTTGGGGTTGGTGGATCCCTGGCGGTTGCTCCACCCCACTGACAGGGACTATACGCACCAGTCCAGGGCCCATGGAACCTTTTCCAGAATTGACTACACCTTGATTTCTGAACACAAATTTGCTTGGGTTTCTGAGGCAACAATAGGCCCCCTTGAAATTTCTGACCACCATATGATTTGGCTAGATGTAGCACTGGGGGGTGCGGTGGGTGTGGGGTCGGGTTGGAGATTTCCCTCTTACTTGCATTCTGATCCTCACTTTCGGGAGTTTTTATCTGGGAAATGGGAGGAATACTGTTCTTTTAATGCTCCACATTTAGATCAACCCATATTATTTTGGGACGCTGCTAAGGCGGTATTGCGCGGGGAGGTGATTGCTTATGTGGCCGCTAGGACTCGGAGAATTGCTCATCGTATAGTATTGCTGGAGAAACAGTCGACTCAATTGAAACGGGAGTTACTGCATTCTCCCTCTGTGACTGCTAGGGAGGCATACACCGCCGCTTTGGCGGAGCTAAACTCTCTAATTCATGAGCGCACTAAGAAATTATTATTCTTTCGCAAATATCATTTTTATAAATATGGCAATAAATCTGGGAAGTTGTTAGCTTCCGTCGCGAAGAGTTGGAAGGGCTCTCGATATATAGCTATGTTGAAGGAGAAGTCGGGAAAAATACTGACGTCCGCGGCTGATATCTCCACCTGTTTTAAAAATTATTTTGAGGCCTTTTATTCATCCCCTGGTCCCTATACAGGCCCGGACGTGGGGGATTACCTAGAGGACGCTGGGATGCCCAAACTATCGGCGGTTCAAATATCTCGGTTGGATAGACAATTGCAGCTCCAGGAAGTGTTACAGGCGATTAAAACCCTGAAATCGTGTACAGCTCCGGGTCCGGACGGCTTCTCTCCTGAGTTTTATAAGATTTTATCGTCCTCAATAGGGGGGTCTCTCTTAAATTATTACTCTGCGGTACAAAACTCTGGTGCCCTCCCGCGGTATGCAAACGATGCTTTGATAACCTTGATCCCAAAACCTTCTAAACCGCCGACGGATATTGAATCATACCGCCCGATATCACTGCTGAATGTAGACCTGAAAATCTTGGCACGTATTTTGGCAGACAGGCTGGCCACTCTACTTCCAGCTGTGATTGTGCCGGAACAGGTGGGCTTTGTACGATCTCGCCAATCGGTAATTAATGTACGCCGGGTGCTTTTGGCCTTCTCTCGTGCTCAGCGGACCCATGCGCCAGGGTTGTTGGTTGGGTTAGATGCAGCAAAGGCATTTGACAAAGTCCACTGGCATTACCTTTTTCAGGTGTTACATTACATGGGGTTCCCCGATAGTTACCTGGCGTTGATCCATTCGCTCTACTTGAGACCCAGGGCATCGGTCTTGGTGAATGGAATGCGCTCTTCCTTTTTTGTGGTGGGCAGGGGGACGCGACAAGGATGCCCACTATCGCCCCTCCTTTTTCTTCTATACTTAGATCCTCTATTACGCACCCTGCAACGAGACGATGTAATAGTGGGGTTACCTGAGGGCTCCGCACAGTTGCGGGTGCTGGCATTCGCGGATGACCTTCTGCTTACGTTGGGCGATCCGCACCATTCTTTGCCCCGAGCTCTGGAACTTCTGGATGAATTTAACATTTATTCAGGTCTGGTGCTTAATAAGCAGAAGTCCATAGCGTTGCCTACGTCACCTGGGGTGCGTCTGGGTTGGCCGGGTGAATTTCCTTTACAGTGGGCCTCATCTCAGCTGACCTATTTGGGGGTGGTGATCCCTCAGGACCTGGACAGATTGTATTCCATTAATGTCACACCCCTACTACAGCGTACTTTGTCTACTCTGACGGGTTGGAGGAAGCTCCCCCTGTCCCTTTCTGGTCGCATAGCATTGTACAATATGATGCTTTTGCCGCAATGGCTCTATATTATGCAAATGTTGCCTATTATGCTTACACCACAACACTTAACGCGGCTCAACTCCCACCTCTCTGCCTATTTATGGCAGGGAAAGCGGGCTAGGATAGCTCTGTCTAAGTTGATGCTGCCAAAACACCGGGGGGGGGATGGGCTTATTGGATATATCTCGATTTGCACTTGCATGTCAATTTAGACACCTACATGATTGGTTTTGTAATACCTCCTGGTTTTCCCGGCCTGAGAATGAATGCTTTGAGTTCAGACCGTATCATTTCAGTTACCTTTTACATATTAGACAGTTGCCTGATTTGCCATCTATATACAATCATCCCTTTTTGCAGGTCATGCGATCAGCCTGGAAAAAGTTATGTAGGTTATTGCACATTTCTTCTGAAACGACTTCCTACCTTCCTGTGGCGGGCAACGGAGCGTTCCCGCCTGGCATGGACTCTGCTGTTTTTGGACGCTGGACTTCTCTAGGTCTTCAATACCTGTTCCAGGTGGTACAGGATATGGGTACTCCGACCCCACTTACTGATCTACAGACCGAGTTTACTTTTGTACTCGGGGACTGGTTTGCTCATCGACAACTGTGCCACTACATACAGACTTTGACTCCTGTACTGTTAAGAGACGAGGTTCAATCCAGCTTACGAGAAGCTCTTGATCTAACGGCACACGACCATGTACCCCTCAAATTTTATCATAAATTCTTGCAAGAACTGTCTGGAGAATTGGACTTTATTTCTCTCGCTCAGAAATGGTCGGCTGACCTACAGATACCTATATCCGAGGATATGCTTCGAAGGGGACTTCGAGTGGGACGCGATCCTACCTTGTCTTCGACGGAGAAAGAACGCAACTACAAGTTTTTACTGCGAGCGTTCTATCCACCTAAGAGGGCTATGATCATGGGGATTAGTGCGACTTCTGGTTGTGGAAAATGCTCCTCTCCTATGGCATCCTTTGGACACATGTTTTGGACATGCCCTTTGGTGTCTACATTTTGGTTGACTTTAATATCCACGTTGGCCGCACTATGGGGATGCTCGTGGAGGTTACACCCCAGTTTTCTCCTTACTTCACAAATTCGTTTTCATCCGCCTAAACCGGGATGTGCGGCATTTCTCCGCAAGACTGTGCTTATGGGCAGGAAATGCATTCTGACCCAGTGGCTTTCACCTCAGCCTCCCTCTCTACAGCAGTGGAGATCACTTATGCTGCAGCAAATGTTATTGGAACGAAGGGACATTGTGGATTTGCAAACAAAAAAGGGCAGGCTGTTCCGCCAATGCTGGTACTTGTTTAGTTTAACATTTGTCACACCCATTCAACAACAACTATGGACAGCCTGATCTGAATACCATTTTGATAATATATGTTATCCTAGTACTCTGTTCTCTTCCGCTGTTGCTGCCCGGGAAGGGTGGGATGGGGAGGGATGAGGGTGGGGGGAGGATTGGGTGGGTTGGGGATTTGGAAGAGTGTGGTTTTCTCTTAAAATGTTTTTGATGTTCGCCTGTTTATTTTGACATGATATTTAATAAATACTATTTCACATAGAACAGTACATCTTAGGCATCCACAGTTACACTATCTATAGATGTGGAGGGGCATAATAAAAAAAACATCCAAGTCCCCTTTTGGCCTAAGGTCCTAAACGTTGAAAATAGAAGCAGGGAAAATGTCCATTATAAAAAAAAACCATCCAAAACAAGGGCTTTTAGGAGAAGGAGGGGCCAGCCCTTCGCCTAAAAGCTGGATTCTGTAACCGGTGTCTGTCAAAAAGGACACCGGTTACAGAATCCCCCCACCCCCACCCCCACCCCAGCAACGATCGGGCCAGGAGGGAGCCCAAGTCCTCCTGCCCAGGCGACCCCTCCCCTCCCACACACACACACAGGAGGGGCCTAAGGTTACTGGGCCAATTCTGGTTGGCCCAGGTGAGTCAGGCCCCACCTGTGGGTGGAGTTTGAGCAGCCTAGGCCAATCAGGCCCTAAGGCCCGCCATTCTAGGGATGGCGGGCCTGCTGGACGGACGGGCTTGGGACACGTCCGTCCGTCCAACAAATTTTACAGGTACGGGGAGGGGGATTAGGGGTGGGGGGTCTCGCGGGTCAGCAGGTGGGGGGCCGATCGGGGGTTCGGGGGGGGCGATCATGGGAAGGGGGGTGCGTCAAAGGCAGGAGGACCTGGGATCCCTCCTACCCGGATTGAGTGTGTGTGTGGGGAGGGGGGGGGTCACCTGGGCAGGAGGGGTTGGGCTCCCTCCTGCCAGGATCATTTCAGCAGGGTGGGCAGTCGCCAGGCCAGGAAGGCTTGGGCTCCCTCCTGGCCCAATCGGATCGGCCGAGGTGTCGCTGGACTAGGAGGGCTTGGGCTCCCTCCTGGCCCGATTGTAGTCAGCGGGGTGGGGGTCGCCTGGGCAGAAGGGTTTGGGCTCCCTCCTGCCTAGATCGTTGTCGGGGGGGGGGGGGTCACGGGGCAGGAGGGGTTGAGCTCCCTCCTGCCTGGATCATGTCGAGAGGAGGAGTGGATCGCTGCAAGAGAGATATTCAGCCAGGGCCTGCATAAAATAAGTGGGCAAATTTAGGATAGCTTTTGAGCTATCCTAAATTCACCTGTTTATCCTATGCAGGCCTCACTGAATATCGCTGGAGCCCACATAAGCTCCAACTCCTCCTCAGCACCACCCCCTGACTGGCCCACTTTTTGGGGGCTGGTCAGAGCTGATAGTCAATGGATCGGCGATTTAAGCAGGCCAGCAGAGGACTTAGGCACCCTGCTGACATGTACACTAGAGAATGACAAGGGGATAAATTTGTCCCCATCCCTGCAGGATCTATCTCCATCCCGTCTCCGTGAGTTCAGTCCCTGTACCTATCCCTGCAAGCTCTGTCCTCATCTACACAAGCCTTGAACACTTAAGTGATTCTATAAAAGGCACCCTTTTTTTGATTGACAACCACGTCAAACTGTGCTGTTTCTAAAATCTGGCCCTAAGTATTCAAGGCTTATAAGAACATAAGCAATGCCTCTGCTGGGTCAGACCTGAGGTCCATCGTGCCCAGCAGTCCGCTCACGCAGCGGCCCAACAGGTCCAGGACCTGTGCAGTAATCCTCTATCTATACCCCTCTATCCCCTTTCCCAGCAGGAAATTGTCCAATCCTTTCTTAAACCCCAGTACCATAATAATAATAATAATAATAATAATAACTTTATTTTATATACCGCAGTACCACAAACAGTTCAGAGCGGTTTACAGTGTAAAAGACTGTACATTTACAGCGAAGATACAATGAGGACTGTACATATTTAGTAAAGGTGTTTATCCAGCGAAGAACAATGTAGATTTAACATGCAGGAGACTGTACATATACAGCAGAGATATATATATAGTGGAGAGGCAGTGCGAGAGGCTTATAAAGAACAAAGCAGTGTTCAAAACAATGCAGGGTGGTGAATGTCAAGAAGACAACCAGTATCAATTACAGGATGGAAGTATTTGATTATTTGGTGATGAGGGGGGTTCAAGAAATTTGTCGTAGAGGAAAGATTTGAGAGATTTCCTGAAGGATGAATAAGATGGGGCAGATGAGATGAGGGTGGTCAGGCAGTTTGTCCATCTGCTAGCTTGATATGAGAGAGCCCTATTATGTCCTCTGGAAGCGCATTCCAGGTGTCCACCACAAGTTGGGTAAAGAAGAACTTCCTAGCATTCGTTTTGAATCTGTCCCCTTTCAACTTTTCCAAATGCCCTCTTGTTCTTTTATTATTCAAAAGTTTGAAGAATCTGTCCCTCTCTACTCTCTCTATGCTCTATCATATCCCCTCTAAGTCTCCTCTTCTCCACGGAAAAGAGACCCAGTTTCTCCAATCTCTTAGCATATGAAAGGTTTTCCATCCCTTTTATCAGACATGTCGCTCTCCTCTGAACCCTCTCGAGTAACTCCATATCCATCTTAAGGTACGGCGACCAATATTGGACGCAGTACTCCAGATGTGGACGCACCATCGCCGGATACAACGGCAGGATAACTTCTTTCGTCCTGGTTGCAATATCCTTCTTGATTATACCTAGCATTCTATTCGCTCTCTTAGCGGCCGCTGCGCACTGTGCCGTCAGCTTCATTGTCATGTCCACCATTACCCCAAGTCCCTTTCTTGGGTACTCTCATTCAATAACATCCCTCCCATCGTATAGTTGTACCTCGGGTTTCTGCTTCACACATGTAATACTTTACATTTCTCAACGTTGAACTTCATCTGCCATCTCGTCGCCCATTCCCCTAGTTTGTTCAAGTCCCTTTGCAATTCTTCGCATTCTTCTTTAGTCTGAGCTCCACTAATGCAGATGAGGACAGAGCTTGCAGGGATGGGACAGGAATGATTCCACAGGGACGGGGACAAATTTGTCCCTATGACATTCTCTAGTGTACACTTAAGTGCATATGTGCTAGTCATATAGACACAAGGCGTAGGTAAGTGTGGGCATCTAGATCATAAAACTGTATCTCTGTTTTCCATGGATTTTTTTTTTCTGCTGGAAGAATCCAGCTTTGGGGGGGGGGGGGGGGAGGATTCAGTTTAGTTTTCATCTGCACATTTCTGTTTCTAATTTTTGTGGTCATTTTTTTTTTAATTGGAAAAGCTGTATTCATGCTCTGCATATGTGACCATAGTGGGGTATTTTCTAAACATGTAATTTCTATGTAGTATTACTCCAGAGAACATGCCAAACTGCTACAAATCCCAACATAGAAGCTATAGCTGGTAGCAGGAGATACGGCTATGGGGGGAGGGGGGCAGGTCTCCTTAATGATGGTCCTGCCCTGCTTAATTGGTAGGACTCTGAATACACCAGTCTCTACTGTAAATGTTATGTTTGAGAAGAAATCCCGGAAGCACCAATATCTTTGAAACTGACTAGCGTCGCTTCTGCCTTTCTTGAACAGTTAGGACACCAGCGAGACCATTTATGAGAAAACCTGTTAGGCGCGTGATAGGGAAATGTTTTGTTTTGTGTTCTGTTGGCAGGGGCTTCCATTTCATTTTTAGTACACACTAAAACATTTTGGCTTCTGCTTAAGGTATTTTAGTACTCAATAAAAAAAAACTGCAGTGCATGTGAAGAAAAGAAAAGAGTCCAAGAATGTGCTTTTGTTTTTAACTTTGTTATCGGTTTGGGCCACAAGTTTCACTGAGAACGCACGAGGCGGAACGAGCAGTGTTGCTATCTCCTGCTTTTGTGAGCCTTTTTCTGAACATAGCTCTGCTAACAGTGATATGACCCGACTGTTTCTTGAAAGCATTAAACTGGAGTCACATGATGCATCTGGCAGCTTTGCTTCTTCATTAGTTGCCATGGACACAGTATCCGTATGAAAATCATTTCCATCTTGCTTTTACGCTGCACTCTATTAATGCATGTAATCTTTCATGTTGTTTGAGCAGTCACCCCCCATGGGTTTATCATATTTCCTTCCGCAAAAGCCCAGACACGTGACCCCGCACTGTTTCACCTCCAGCCCCAGCCAGCCCAGTCTCCAGCCCCGCCCTATTCTGCCCAAGCTCCGCCCCCCTTCTTTCCCGACGAGCTCTGCTGCGTCTGAAGGGTCTGGAGCATGCGCGGATGTGTGTGACGTCATCCTTGCATGCTCAGAGGCGGCCGGAGCTCGTTTGGGGCTTTCCAAAACTGCCAGATTTGGAACGTTCATCCAGGAACCCAGACAGTTCTCTAAAAAAAAGGTTTTCCCGGACGTCTGATAACCCAACCCATACCTTTATGTCTGTCACAAACGTGCATCCACGACACTGTGCAACTGTGGCTTTTGGAGATCTGCAGCCCTTTTCCACATGGCTGCTTCAGTCTTTTAGGGCCAGATTCTATAAACCGCTCGCCACTCGGCATGGTTGTCAAACAGTGCCATTTATATAATCATGCATCCTAGACACAGGCGCCGCTCCATTAGGCCAGCTTTTCACGCTTCTAATTTGGCAACATCTATGGTGGACACCTAACGATGCTTAAGTCAACCACACTTATTCTCCGCCCAGAACCATGCCTACTTTTTAACATAGGTGTCCATAGGCGCTGGATGGTGCCTTCACTTAAGCATTGCTAGGTGTCCTAAGAGTTCAGTGCTGAACTCTTAAATTGGCTTTGTTGGATTTTTTTGATTGTCTAAAAATTGGAATGGTCAATTACGACGCCAGTTAAAAAAATTTAAGTTCAGCTCAGATCCTGAACTTAGTTGCTAGGTGGCTGTAATTAGGGCGCCTTGTGGTGTCTAAATAGGGTGCCATTTAAGAATGTGGCCATTATTTCCTCTTGGAACTGCATTATGTCCCTTCCTGGTCATATGATTCTACAAACCAGTTGAAGCACAGAAGGTAACTTGGCCAATCAGAAGCTGGAGAAGCAAGGATTTTAAATCTGCCCAGGCTTGGAGTTCAGTCAGCTATTTGTACCGAGTTCTAGTACAAATTGCTGAGGCCTCAGGCTTTAGTCCCGAGATATCCATCAGCATTATGTTCAAATGATTTTTATTGAGACAAATTTACAAAAATAATGATGGTACAGATGGACTAAACAAGGCTCTGAGTTATCAAAGAAAGAGAAATTATCTCGCTCAAAAAGAACTCCAATCCCCCTGCCAACACCCCACTCCGGAGTCTCTCTTCCCAAAAAGGTGAACCAGAAAAGAAACTAAAAGATACAATTCAAGGCAAATTCAGAAACATAAATGCAAAACAAAACTTCAATCAGCAATTTAGAAGACGGCTGCGCACCAATGGAGTCATAGTGTTCCAGAAAGGCTCCCAGGCCACCTGAAAGTGAGAGCCCTTCACAGAGGAGAAATCAGTAATGTCTCTGCGTTCCCAGGTCAAGAAAGAAATTAACTGTGTCCTCCAAAGAGAGAACGTGGGAGCATCTGCCTCTAACCACTGCAAGAAGATACATTTCAACACTAGCAAAATGGACCATTTGAAAAAAGTAGTCGTTCCCTGCTATCTCGGATGATGAGCTGGTATAACACCAAAAAGTATAACTGGAGAGTGTCGAGTAGTCATCCTCCAAATATCATCAATAAAGGTGACAAGTATATCATCCATCAGCATTATAATGTAGTTATTTTTCTGCATCATATGTGAGCATGTGTATTACAGCTAAACACAAATTCTCTGGTATTTTCAACATTTAACTCTTGAATCCAGGGTATAATTACCCTTCCTGAACCCATGCATATTTATTTTGGGGTTAGAAATGGATTACTTAAAAATATGAAAGAAAAATAAGATTTTACAGCAAAGGGCTTTGCTCCTAGGAAGTGTAGCATTTAGAAGTTATGGAACTAGAATAGACTCTCAGTTAGAGAATGACCCGTCCCTGCAGGAACACAATTTCCACATTCTATCCGCATGGGTTTTGTTGCTGTCCCTGCCCCATTCCTGTAAGCTCTGCCTTAACTGCACAAGCCTCAAACACTTTTGATTTTAAAGTGTTTGAGGCTTGTGCAGTTGAGGACAGAGCTTGCAGGAATGGGGCAGGGACAGGGACAGGAAAAGAACTATCTGGGATGGCACGGGAAAAAGATTTTTAGCCCTTAAAATGGGCCAAAAAGGGGGGGGGGTCTAAAATGGGAGCCCCCCCTGAAGACCACTGTTACTGCTGTCCTCTCACTCCAAACTCCCCCTGAGGCCACTGACATTGCTACCCTCTACTGCAAGCCCAACCTCCAAGGCCACCAGCACTGCTCTCCTCCCTTCGCACCCAAGATAATCAGTGCTGCTGTCCACCTCCTCCCCCCACTGACTGGCATTGTACTTACCATACGCGTGCCAGTGCTGAAAGAGCCTGACGCCGATGTTCTACGCTGAGCCACTGCAGGGCCTTGAGCATCTGCCTATATTCAAGGCTATCTTTCTCCTGCCGTCTCCAAGAATCTCATGAGTATCTCGGAGAGGGCGGGAGCCAGAAAGCCTTGAGCATGTGCAGACGCTCAAGGCCTCACAGTGGCCCAATGTAGAACATCAGCATCAGACTCTTTCAGTACTGACATGTGTATGGTAAGCACAATGCTGATAAGTGGGGGGCGGAGCTGGACAGCAACGCCGATCATCTTGGGTGCAAAGGGAGGAGAGCAGTGCCTGTGACTTGGGGAGGGGAGATTTGAATTGGAGGGTAACAGCGATGGTGGCCTCGGGGGATGGGTTTGGAGTATAGAGAAGCAGTGAAGTGATCTTGAAGGGGAGAATTCTTTTTTTGCCAATTGAGTTCTGCTTAACAGAGAGTCTACTGTATTAGAACTGCTATTTTACTATGTCTTTAATTTTTCAGGCTTATCTGAATTTTTTAATAGATGTAATTCGCACTGAACTAAAAGGTTATTGCGGAATATAAGAGCATATCATGGTCAGGATCACTATCGCAGTCAGTAAGTAATCTCCGAGAGGTGTCAGACTTTCCAATAATTACATGGTGCATTGTTTATCTTGGTGCCTGGACAACTCTGAACTATTATAGAGCAGCTAAATAATATACTCACTCGAGGAACGCAGAGAGAGGGGGGACATGATCGAGACGTTCAAATATCTCACGGGCCGTATAGAGGTGGAGGAGGATATCTTCTTTTTCAAAGGCCCCACGGCAACAAGAGGGCATCCGTGGAAAATCAGGGGCGGGAAACTACACGGTGACACCAGGAAATACTTCTTCACCGAGAGGGTGGTTGATCACTGGAATAATCTTCCACTGCAGGTGGTCGAGGCCAGGAGCGTGCCTGATTTTAAGTCAAAATGGGATCGCCAGTGGGATCTCTTCACAGAGAAAGGTAGGGGAGGGTTATTGGGGTGGGCAGACTTGGTGGGCCGTGGCCCTTATCTGCCGTCTATTTCTATGTTTCTATGACTTGGCTATCCTACACTAAAACGTTGCCGTTATAAAAGATTTTTTGTTAAAATGTTTGCATTTTGGGCAGGCAAATTGAACAATTGGTTAAGTATAATAATTTCCCAGACTCAGTCGTATTACACCTTTTGAAAATCTATGAAAATGTATCTTTTTGAAAAATTTGTAAATTAAACATCAATTATACTCTGTATTCTCTAAGAATGTATTATCACTGAACTGTTCAGTCTCTCTTGAATGTGAACCGCCTAGAACTCTGCTTCAGGAGACCCGATTGCTGGTATTCTCAAAGCTTGGTGCTGTGAAATAGTAATGATGTTGTACGCTTCGTGATGTTCAGTCAAATCTGTAAGCATAAAAGTTATCAAATCACATGTGAGTAACACCTCTTACTCGCGCCGTAACTGCAGTTTTATAATTCAATCATTAGGCAAAGAGCATTGAAAACGGTTCATAGACAACCCCGCGAAAGACAAAGGCGCGCGCCGACAATTGAGCGCAAGACGGAGGTGCGCGCCAAAGAAAATTACAGTTTTTAGGGGCTCCGATGGGGGTTTTTGTTGGGGAGCCCCCCCCCCAGTTTACTTAATAGAGATCACGCCGGCGTTGTGGGGGGTTTGGGGGGTTGTAACCCTCCACATTTTACTGTAAACTGAACTTTTTCCCTAAAAACAGGGAAAAAGTGAAGTTTTCAGTAAAATGTGGGGGGTTACAACCCCCCAAACCCCCCACAACGCGGCGCGATCTCTATTAAGTAAAGTGGGGGGTTCCCCCCATGCCCCCCCCCCCGTCGGAGCCCTAAAAACAGTAATTTTCTGTGGCGCACACCTCCGTGCTGCGCTCAATTGTCTGCACGCACCTTTGTCCCGGCACGCTTTTGACCTGACACCTTGAAAAGGAGATGCACAGTTAAAATACATACCGCTGCTGGATCCAAATGTTCGTTCTGAAAGATTCCAACTGCCAGAAAACCGTAAGCTGGTGCTAGACTATTTTTCTATTGAAGTCAGGTTTTTGTTGGACTAATCCAAGGTAAGCAGTGGCTTCCCCCCAGGTCTTAATAACAGACTATGGACTATGGATCAATCTTAAGCTAGGCACTGTTTATAGAATTGCACCTAGCCGTGCCTAAAGTGAACAGGCACCTGAACCTTAGGTGTATCTTATTTATGCCAGGGTTTTCTTGGCCTAATACTGGTGCCTAAGTCCATTATAGGTGCCTATGCACAAAACACGCCCAAGACCTGCCCCAACCACACCTTTTCGGTTTTATGGAAACTTTGAACCATAAAAAAAATATTGTGATGCATTTTCATTCCGTTTGTTAGTTCAGTCTTCCATATTAAGGGCTCCTTTTATCAAGGTGTGCTACAGGGGTTAGCGCGTCGGACATTACATCACACGCGAACCCCCGCGGCAGCCTAAAATCCTAACGCCTCGTCAATGGAGGCGTTAGGTACTAGTGCAGCAGGTGGTTTAACGTGCGGTATTCCGCGCATTAAACCGCTACCGCGCCTTTGTAAAAGGACCCCTAAGTATGCTGGACTATTGAAATATTTATTTAGGAACTTGCAAGAAAACCCTTAATAGACTTCGAGTTGTTCAAAACTCAGCAGTTAGATTGATTTTTGATTTGAAAAAAGGGGAACATAATTAGTCCTTATTTTAAAAAATTGCATTGGTTGCCAATTGAGGCAAGTTTTATTTAAATTTATTTGTATCTGTTTTAAATCACTATTTGGTATGGCACCTGCCTACCTGGTTTCACATTTTTCCTTGGACTGTTCTAACAGATCTACACATCAAATTCATTTGTTCACTCTTCCAACAGTAAAAGCTTGTAGGTATAAAAGATTTATTGATTAAACCCTCGCTTTTCAAGCTGACAGAATGAATGACTGGTTGTGTAATATCTTTATGCATGCATCTTCTTATCTCACCTTTAGAAAATTAGTGAAAACCCAACTGTTTGATCAATTTATAATTTGAATGTTTATTGTTTTTAACTTTTTAACTCATTTTCATTCTTATTTTAATACTGCATTTCGGATGATATGTATCTTTCTACTTGTCCAGTATTTCTTGTTGTAAACCGCCTCGAACTATTATGGCTTAGGCAGTATATCAGAATAAAATTATTACTATTATTACTTTCTTGTAGGTGCCTTGGCCTAGGCGCCTATCTGAAAGTGGTAGGTGCCTACCACCCAGTTAATTTTAATTTAGGCAAATTATGAGGTGCTAATTGCTTGTAATCGGTGCCGATTAAGCTTTTTAAATACATAAGTTAGGTGCCTAGATTGGCTAGGTGTGCCGATTTAGGTGTCCAACTTAGGATGTCTTTAAAATGAATCTTTTACTAATGGAGTCAGACAATTCCTCATTCAAAGGAGGAAGGTTGTCTCAAATGCTGAGGTTCTGGGATACCAGAAAAAAAGGTTTGCTTATAAGCATAAAAAGATTTGGGCTTCACTGATTGCAGTTATACTGTACTTTTCTAAAGTGAATTTGATAGTATGTAATGCGGAAGGGTAGTTTAGATAGGATGTTCAACTTGGAATAGAGACACCTAGGCTGCTATGTAGTCAGCGGTACCTATAATTTAGAAAGAAGAAATTTAGAAGGCCTGTTCTAAATTATAGGAGCCATAGACGTCCACATCCAGCAAGAGCATCCATTTTAGAAACTGGAATGTCTAACATATGAACAGGAGAACAATAGGGACATGGACAACAATGTGGCAGCAAATGAACATCCATGTTATGAAAAGGCCACATAAAAGGCCACGTACCAGGATTTGAACAATTATGGCAGCCATTTTAATACCATGAACTCCATTTTCCCAAACCTATCACAGAGCCATTATCACTTGCTAGTTTAGCATTTGGAGACCAGCAATCATTGCTGGACCCAGTGCTGAATATCGCAAGGTACCTGCATAACTCTTCCCCAACTCTGCTTTCATAATGCCCATAATGTTGAGAAGCATACAGATTTAAGATGGCCAGGTAGTGCTGTTATGCAGCAGCACTGCCCAGTTAAATACAACTGGATATCAGTGACTGGCCCATTGAGCACAATTCAAGTGGGTAGGAAATATCTGAATATTGAACCCATGCTAACTGATGGCAGATGGAAGACCTGTTGCAGTGAGCAGTATTTATTGTCAGCATAACACAATGCTTATCAAGGTAGGGTTACCAAATGTCCGGATTTCCCAAGACATATCCTCCTTTTGAGGACTTGTGTGAGAGTCCGGATGGCTTTTCAAAAACTGGCACTTTATCCGGCTTGATTTGCGGACAAGAACAGGCAGCGGGAAGCATGGGGTGGACAAGAGCAGGCAACGGGAAGCAGGGCTAGGGTGGGATTGGGGGCGAGATTAGGGTGGGGATGGGGGGGAACTGGGCAGGCCTGGGGGGGCGGGTCTAGGGGGGTCCAGTTTTTCCGATTGGAAAATCTGGCAACCCTAGTTCAAAGCTTACCCAGAAAGTAGGTCTGACCTCAGAAAGTTAGCCTGACTGCTAAGTAAATGTAACTACCATGTTTCCCTGAAACCCCGAAAATAAGCCCTAGCATGATTTTTGGGGTAGATTTTAATATAAGCCTTACCCCCGATATTAAGCCTTAGTCATAGGCAGCCGCCATTCCCCCCGCCCCCGCTGCGCAGTCAAACCGCTGAACCACTTAATCCCCGCTGACCTCCATCCTTCCCTCCCAACCAATCCCCGCTGATCGCAACCATAAATACCTCCCGGCAGAGGAGCGTCAGGCCAGCAGAACTCACAGGCTGCTTCGCGGCCTTCTCGCTGGGGCCTTCTGTGTGCCACGTTACTGATGATGTCAGCAATACACAGAAGGCCCCAGCTTTGAATATCAGATGCGTCCCTGTGTTCTGAAGGAATTGCAATCTATATTTCAAACAAGGGTCTATGAGCTATGGCAACAATGGAGCCTGAGGTGACATCCGCAATCGGCAAGGAATGAACTAAGAGGTTCAAAACTAAACTGGGGTCGCCAGTAAACTAATGAACTAGCATCAAAATTTTATATCTTATTCTGGTGGTCACTGGAAGCCAGGTGTTCATATATAAACTAAAGAAAATAAACTAAAAATTGTATTTCTTTTTCTTCCTTTATAAACATTCATTTTGTTGAGATTGTAACCACTTTTTATTTTATCCTGAAAGGTAGTATATCAAGTATGTATCAAACAATAAACTAAACAAAGGTATCCAAAAAATAAACTATTCAGCAGTTATCATTTGTTACAAACTCAGCAAAAGACTTATTTAGCTGAGGCATCAGGAAAGGATTTTGTTGCCATTGTCAGTGGAAGGCAAATAAAAGAGCTTTGCTTGGCATGCCAGCCAATGGCTCTGATTTTAAGAAAGTAAGAACATAAGAATAGCCTTACTGGGTCAGACAAATGGTCCATCAAGCCTAGTTAGTATCCTGTTTCCAACAGTGGCCAACTCAAGTCATAGCTAGATCCCAAGTAGTAAATCAGGTTTATAAGAACATAACAATAGCCTTACTGGGTCAGATCAATAGTCCACCAAGCCCAGTAGCCCGCTCTCACAGTGGCCAATCAAGGTCCCTAGTACCTGGCCAAAACCCAAAGAGTAGCAACATTGCATGCTACTGATCCAGGGCAAGCAGTGGCTTCCGCCATATCTTTCTCAAAAACTTTCCTCCAGGAAATTGTCCAAACTTTTCTTAAAATATTAAAGGAGAGCTTGTCACAAATGGAGAGAGACTGGATTCTACTAAAAGGAAATCAAATATGAGGAGACCAGATCGCAGGATCTGGTTTTCTTTCTGCTAGTCTTTGCCAACATGGCAAAGACTTGCCCTTCATAAAAGTATCTGTGGATCTGAGATGAACCTGCCTCTTTTACAGAAGTTGTGAAAGATGTTGAGCCTCATGAAAGAGAAAATTTCCATGCTAGAATGGATCAGGAAGGGTTGGCTGAGAAAGAGGGACAGCCTAGACCTTTCATCTCCAGAGCCGTAGTAGCAATTGCCTGGATGCTGGAGTCTCATCTCTTGCTTTAAAAAATACAGAGGCTTACGGGTCTTCACAATTTGACCACTGGTTCCTTTCAGTGGCATTAAGCATCTCCTGATATGCCAGCATATTTGTACTTTATACTTGGCTACATTTCCCCATGATACCCCTTATCCCTCAGATTCCATATAGGTTGTTCATATTTGGGCAAGAATCCCAGCTCAGTGCATAAACTAATTAATCAATTACCGGTAAGTGAAGAAGCACTTAATTATATTATACAACATTTTCACATGGACAGTGCAAGGAGAAGAAGAGAAGAAACACAAGCACAGGCCAAAGGGAGGAAAAAGCCTCCAAAACAAACCCTCCCACCCCATAATACTGGTTCAAGGTGTTCTGGCAAAAACCTCATTGGCATAAAAAACCTCCCCTGAAACATCTAAAGGCTCTGTGCGGTGCAATAATTGAGATCGGTAAGGAAATTTTTGACTTGTCTCCAACAGACGATCGGCACAGCAATGATGGCCAGCGTTTCCCAATTCTGCTGCCTCAGGATGTGACTGGCCACTCGAAAACTGCAAAGTGAGAGTGATAGAGTGAGACAATTGATACAATTTCCAACTAAGAGGTCAAAAAAATTTAAGCAAAATCAAACACTTAATCAAGCACTCGATTGACAGTAATTAGGAGTTATGTGCAGATCTACTCTACACCCTATTCTCTAACATGTGCCCAGATTTCACAGCTTGCAACTCAAAAGAGTGTGTGGCCATGGGAGAGGTGTGGTTGGGTGGGTTAATAGCATTCACAGAAATTGTAGTTCTCCCCTTTTCTTCCTAATGTTTCAATGTCATAAGTATGTTTGTTTTCTCGGTGTATGTCTAATTATTTAAAATGTTTGTCTCCCAGCTATTTTAAATCACTATGTACAATGCTTTGTACCTTTGGATTAGTGTTTACTCAAAATTTAAATAAACTATGAAACTATGAAACAGTGTTCTTCAACCTTTTGACACCTATGGACCAGCGAAAATAAAATAATTATTTTGTGGACTGGCACCGGTCCGTGGACCGGCAGTTGAAGAACACTGGGCTAAGTCGTGGGCCAGACCCCGCCCATCTCTGCCCAATCTCCGCCCCAGACTTCGCCCCCATAATAGTACTAATTGTAACACCATTTTTTCCATTCATTTTTCATATAATCTTATTAACAACACATAATGGTTAACCACAAAATTAAACTACACAAAGCACACTGTATGTTTCTCAACATTAATTCCTACCAGAACACAGATAATCCCTATGCAAATACAGGATCATAAACCAAAAGTACTAATATATACAAATGAAACCCTAAGATTCAAGACTCTGCATGCAGTACAACCCCAGAGAAAAAGAAACAAAATGCATTTCTTCCTGAACAGGTCAAAATATAGACAGCAGATGAAAATTCTCAAAATTGAAACAATTCAATCAGAAAGTTCAAAATGAAAACCATTCCCCCTACCTTTGTTGTCTCCCGCCCTCCATGCTGTGCCTTAACTTCTGACCATTTTATGCCACCCCCGGAGTTATCTTCGGGCCGGCTCCCTCTTCTTTAGTGCCTCAGTTCACAAAGCCGCGGGCAGTGGCTCCTCGCATGTCCTGCGCCTCACTCGGAACCCTTCCTTCTGATGTCAGAGAGAAGGTTTCCGGTTCAGGCGCAGGACGTACATAGAAGTCGCTGCTCACAGCTTTGTACATTGCAGCACTGAGGAAGAGGGAGCCGGCCCGAAGATAACGCCGAATCGATCTCACCGCGAACTGGCAGCTGAATAATACTGTCTCGGGCCTGATGCCTGTGGACCGGCAGGAAATTTCTGCGGATCGGCATCGGTCCACGGACTGGCGGTTGAAGAACACTGTTATAGAATACTTATACGTGCCCATTTAACTGCCATCAGTTGGGCATGAACATTTACAGCAGCTTTTGGCAGATTGAAGTGCTCACACCAAGTTGCATTTTGTAAAGGGTAAAGTGGCGTAGCAAGGGTGGTGGCACCCCTCCAACCTCTTTGCCCTGCTCCTTCCCTGCCCTCCCACCATGCGCCCTTCCCTCTCCCCCATACATTCCAAATAGAACTCTAGGATCTGAAGAAAAAAATCTGCTCGTGGTCTCGTCCCTACAAGTCATAAATATACAATGAGATACTAGCTTTTCAGTTATAACTCCAAAAAACTTATATCAAAGAAGAAAAAACACTTGCTAAATTCAAAGGAATGCTAAAATGTTGGTTATATAAGGATGCTTTCAAAACTTGACTTACGCGAGATAATTCAATGTGCTTTCTTTAAAAAAAAGAACTAAGAAACCTTTTACCCCCTTATGTTCTGACCTTCTTTGTCTTTCTTTTCTATATTTATTATAGTTCCTCCCACTCTCCTCACATGAAGTTTGTAATGTTTTTTTGTCTTCAATTATTTTAAATAGGATAGACCCCCTCCTTTTATTTGTAAATCGATTTGAAATTATGATATTACGATTTAATCAAAATTTTAATAAAACTTGAAACTTGAAAACTTTAACTTCCCTGGCATGAGCGGCATTTCTGACCTGGAAGTGACATCAGAGGGAGAGCCGAAGCTGGTGCTTGCGCCGGGAAAGAGCTAGATATATTGGGGGGGGGGGGAGAAATGAAGGTACATGTGTGGTGGGAAGGAATGAGAAAGAGCAGGGGGTGGAGAAGAGGAGAGGTGCCAGAGCCCCCACCAAGACGGCGCTCGGGGCAATCTGCACCCGCACTCCCCCTTACGAAGCCACTGAAAAGGTATACTGCACAAAGTGCCCTTTATAGAATACTATCTTAGCATGGACTCTAACGGCACCTAACTTCAAGCACCATATACTGAATCTGGCCCCATGTGGAAGAGAAATTTTAATGTGCTAAACTGAGCCCCAAGAATCATGATTTGTGAAACTGAGTGTCCCCCTGCAGAGTTAGCATCAATATCACTGGAGATGCATCCCTTACACCAGGGGTGCCCACACCTTTTGGGCTTGTGAGCTACTTTTAAAATGACCAAGTCAAAATGATCTACCAACAATAAAATTTAAAAAAACCACAAAGCACACTGTACGCTGAGAAAATGTTAATTATCATTCCTATTCCGGGGGTTTTTCAAAGAAGTCAAGGCAGATGACTTTATGCACTGTCACCTCAGTAACAACCATACAAAAATAGACAAATATATCCCCCCCCCCATTTTTACTAAACCACAATAGCAGCTTTTAGCGCAGGGAGCTGCACTGAATGCCCAGCGCTGCTCTCAACGCTCATAGGCTCCCTGCGCTAAAAACCGCTATTGCGGTTTAGTAAAAGGGGGCCATAGTGAAAAATATAGACAGAAGATATAAATTCAGACACATTTTGATCACTAAATTTAAAATAAAATAATTTTTCCTACCTTGTCTGGTGTTCATGAGTCTCTGGTTGCACTTTCTTCTTATGACTGTGCATCCAATCTTTCTTCCCTTCTTTCAGCCTGTATGATTCCTCTCCTCCAGACCTCATTCCCTCCCCCAACTTTTTCTTCCTCTCTCCCTTCCCTTTCTTTCTCCCTGCCTCCCTTTTTTTTTCTCTCTTCATGCCCCATTTCTTTTTTTCTGTTTCCCTTCTTTCCTTCTGTCTCCCTGCCCTCCCCCAAACCACTGCCGCTAGGCAGGGACAGGGCACAGGGAAGGCAGGCAGACCTAGTGACAGGCAGGCCCCATACCCCTCTCGTACCCTAAACCATCCCCCTACATACCCCCAGTACCTTTTTTAATCATACCCCCTGTACTTTTTAAAATCCCTCCTTCCCTCCCTAGACGGCTAACCTGGTATTTTAAACATCTCCTCACCCTCAGTACCTTTTAAAATCCCTCCCTCCCTCCCTAGATGGCTATCCTGATATTTTAAACATCCCCTCACCCCCGGTACCTTGATGCAATCCTGGCGGTCCTGCGCTGCATCGGCAGCCTTCCCTGCTGGACAGCCGCCCAAGTCTCCATCTGCAGCGGCAGTAATAGGCAGGTGTGAGCCCCGAGCGTGCCTGCCTGGTCTCGTGCTGCCCGAATGGTGTCAGCTCGGCAGGCTCCCCCATCTGTGCCGGAAGTGAAATCCAGACGCGAGCCCCGAGCGCGTCTGCCTGGTCCTGCACCGCCGCTCGAATGGTGCAGTCAACTCCCGCGAGTCTCGCAAGAACCAACAGCACCATTTGGGCAGCGGCACAGACTAGGCAGGCGCGAGCCCCGAGCGCGGATTGGGGGAAAGGAAGGGCAGGAGGACCCGGATCTGGCCGGCTGTGCACCCGGGGTGGACCGCCCCCCTCTTGGTACGCCACCGACCTTCACCCCGCCCTTCCAGCACTCTGATTGGCTGGCGTTCTTCAAGAGGCAGGCCAGTCAGGAGGAGAAAAAAGAGAAGGAAAGAAAGGAATCCGCTCTGCGATCGACTGGGGTCACCTGAGCGAGCGACCTGTCGATCGCGATCGACGTATTGGGCACCCCTGCCTTACACTAATCAGACTCATCAGATTTTTATGGTTGTGACCTTCTGGCAAGGTTTCAGAACATGTGGCCTGGTATCAATAGGAGGAAATAAAGTTGAATATCTTTTACAATGTTTTATCTTTCACGAGCCAAAAATTAAGCTAGAATTTAAGATGACGGCATGAAATGTATTAAAACACCAACTTCTTCTAATGTTTTTTTTTTTTTGTTTTTGCTTAATCTATTTTTTAAAATTAATTAGCTGTGCTGTATTTCTTATCAAACTAGTCAGCTGTTCCAGGCAGTTGGTTAAAGCAAGTGGGCTGAAAGACTTTGACGTCATAAACCCTCTTAAACATATGGGATTATATTTTAAGCCATTCACAATACCACACTCTAGTCTATATTCCTAACAAAAAAGAACACCGTGCTACAAGCTTATTGTACTGCAAGGGATTTTATTAAAGAACAGAACAAAAAGCTTCATCCACACTTGTATAAAATCAAAATGCTGATTTTTCTCAATTAAAAGTGAATTTACAATATTTGTTCATTGGGTAGAGAGGCTCTTGGACAAGGATTGGGTCATAAAATGGGATTCACTATTCTGCACTCTTCAGAACCTTTATTATTAGACATTGGGATAAAAAACAGGGACTTGTCTAGAAAAGGCACTCTCTTGAGACAGAAGGTGAATCTTATTGCAACGAAGAATATCCTACAACATTGGGTGAGTGATAAAGCACCAGGATATTGACACTGGAGGAATCAGGTACAACAACTGGGAGGCACAAGAGGCAAAAGCTTCCCCTAAACGCAAATTTGGAATAGCTACGTTCTAATGACTGGGGAGTCAATTCAGAACGGTTTACAAGAGCTTCTGTAAAGGTGTTACAGTACAGAGTTTGTGTTTTCTTAGATGTTTTTCAATACAAACACATTTACTATTACTACTGCTTATCGATTATTTAGTGCTGAAAGGTGTACACAGTGCTGTACATTTTGACATTTATAGACAGTCCCTGCTCAGAAGAGCTTATAATCTAACTTGGACAAACAGACGTGACATATAAGGTTAAAGATGCAGAACCCAAGGCGAGAGGAGTTAGCAGTTTAAGACAGTCTCAAAGAAGTGGGCTTTTAACTGGGCCTTGAACACTGCCAGGGATGGAGCCTGCCCTAGGGATTCGGATAGCTTATTCCAGCCCTCTTCCCTGCTGGCACCCCCTACTGGCGTCTCAGGGCCCATCTGGAGGGCCTCTGCACATGCACGGACGTCGATGTGATGATGTCACACATATGCATGATGTCATCATGATGACGTCTGCGCACTTCTGGGTGCCTCAAGCCATGGCCACTACCTTTAGTGTGCCCCGGCTCAAGAAAGTTTGAGAGACATTGTCCTAGAGCAGGGGTGTCCAAACTTTTGGCTTCCCTGGGCCGCATTGGCCGAAAAAAATGTTTCTGGGGCCGCATGAACGCACAAACGCTGCAGCAAGACAGAGGAGGGAGCCGGTAAGATGATAAACACCCCGGGGCAGCAGAGGAAAACACTGCATCGCCCTCGACCGAGGCCGCTCAAAATACTTCACGGGGCCCCTGTCCTAGAGCAAGGCCGAGAGCAGGAGCTGCTGAACCTGACTGACCAGCAACCCTTTGGCCCCAGGGGTGAACATTAGATGTGCCAATGACCTCAGTCCTCATATTGTAAATTCATGTAAACCATTCTGAGCTCCCCTGGGAGAATGGTATAGAAAATTGAATAAATAAATAACATATATATATATAATATGTTAACTGCTTTGACTGTAACCACAGAACGATGGTATATCAAATCTCATCTCCTAACTGTAATTGGTCATTAACATCAATTAATAGCTAATCGTTGAAAGGCTTTTTACTGGTTGACACCTTCATTGTGGAATAACCTCCCTAAGGAGATAAGAGCAGAAGGAAGTTTTATTAAGTTTAAAGTATTGTTGAGCACGCCTGTAACCCTTTCCTGCTCACAGAGTTCATGAGCATTGGCTAAGTTCTTCGGCATGAGTATCCAGGACCAGGTTATCACAAAACAGAGCTCAAGTTGTTGAACTGGACACAGGTCGGGGCCGGGCTAAATCCCAGTAGGCCAAGGGGGTTTAAGGTACTACCCTATCTGTCCCTGTAGCACAGGGGTCTCAAAGTCCCTCCTTGAGGGCCGCAATCCAGTCGGGTTTTCAGGATTTCCCCAATGAATATGCATGAGATCTATGTGCATGCACTGCTTTCAATGCATATTCATTGAGGAAATCCTGAAAACCTGACTGGATTGCGGCCCTCAAGGAGGGACTTTGAGATCCCTGCTGTAGCACAATCCCCCCCCCCCCCAAAAAAAAAGGCATTCACACTCCAGGAATGCTTTCATATGTAAATCGTTTTATCCGTGAATAGAATATAACAATCACAAATTCCATAAGTCCAAAACCATCATTAAGCATACTTTACAACACTGGACATTATATAACCAAACTTAGGAAAGTAATGGTAGAAACAACCAAATCACGTAACATAGTAAAAACAGCACACCAAACAAACATATGAAGCAAAATAGTTTAATTTCAACCAAGCATGTGCCTGATGTGGTTATGTTTCACCTGAAGGCTGTGTCAGAGGCAAGAACTAGAAAGGATTATGCAGTTGTTTTGCCTCTATCTAGAGCAGGGGTGTCAAAGTCCCTGCTCGAGGGCCACAATCCAGTCGAGTTTTCAGGATTTCCCCAATGAATATCCATGAGATCTATTTGCATGCACTGTTTTCATTGTATGCTAATAGCTCATGTATATTCATTGGGGAAATCCTGAAAACCCGACTGGATTGCGGCCCTTGAGGAGGGACTTTGACACCCCTGTTCTAGAGAAACAGATAAGTAGCAGTAGCCCTGAAGCAATTCTCTACAAGTGTTTCCAGCAGATTTGCCTCTGATGCAGCATTCAGGCAAAACGTGGCCCTGTCAGGCACATGCTTTGTTGAAATTAAACTATTTTGATTCATATGTTTGTTCTGCTGTTCTTGCAATGCAGATCATTTGCTTCCCTTACGTCCCTGGACATGGTAAAAATATACTACTGAGAGAACTGTACTCATTGCCACTCCCAATCAAAGGACCAACCAATTCCGTAATGTCCAAAATAAGCCCTCCCCCTCCTTCCCCAGGAATGAGAAAAAAAAAATCACAGGGGAATGGTGCTGCAAATGTTCCCCTCAACAGAGACTTAAAATCTAAAAGGAATTTAGAGCAAGGCTTCTAGCTCTTCCTAGTATCAACTGAATGCATATTTCCCAGATAGATATGAAAATTTTTTTACATTTTAAATTTTATCTGGCATGTTTCTGTTCCAACAACATCAAAGTATGAAAACAATTACATCACACCTAATAAGAAGGGCTTTTGTACTTCAACCATCCAGGAATACTTTTAAATGGGAATTGTTACTGTCAAACTTCAGCAATCACAAAACAATGTCTTTCTTTAAGCAAATTACTCCTTGATTGTTGATATTTGCTTTATGACATCTCTCTGAGATGATGAATAGGTCTGAAAGTCTCTATAGGTAACAATTTACAAAAATTCAAGTAGTCCATCTCTCCTCCATTCATCCCATCTGGCAGCGCAGCTGAAGGCTCTAATCTGCCTGGACTCTTTTCCAAGCAGAGGGTCCCGCTGGGCTCTTTCCCGGCTGCCAGACTCACATTCAGGATCAGACCTCCCTGTCCACCCTCACTTCCAGGAGACACCTGCCCCCAAATGCAGCAATCTTTCCTCTGCTCTGCTCTCCTCTGCTTTCTCAGCCCTGAGCTTATTTCTCTCAGCTCTGCTATTCCAGCAGAAGTGACCTCTGCTTTCCTCTCCTAGCAACCTTCATTGGGTATGTCCCACAGAATACTCCCTTCTTTCTACAGGAGCAGCCAAAGACAACTTGCTGTGTTTCACAGATACTTATTTTGCCAATTCTCTTCCAGTGATATCTACTGTCACTCACTGTAACTGTAATATTCCATATTTATAAGTATAATATCCCCACTATATGATTTGTCAACTCCCTATGACACTTTACTGGGTTCAACACTCCCCCAAACACTTGCCTCTGTTTAATGGGAAGTGTGAAATCAAATGGAAATCTCACCTGATGATGAATCAAGGTTGAAGTACACTTTTATATACATATGGAAAGAGTTTAGAGTTTAAGTCTTGGGCAAGTAGGTGGGAAGGGAAGGAAGGGCGATTTGTTCAGAGATATTTGGAGGTTGCATAGAAGAAAAACTGTACACTGCTACTTGTATGGTAATCTTTGATGTTTGTTTTGAATTTTAAAATAAAAAAAAGAAATACAATTGGAAATAAAGAAGTATATAAGAAAACAGGTAAATAAATGGGGGTGGGGCATGGGCAGGGCAGGGCCAGGTGTATTTGTGTGCCTAGGGACCCTCGAATAATTAATTCTGCCCTGCACTTGAGTGCCCTCCCATTGGTCCTGAGGGATTTGTGGGTGCTCGCTGCATCCTCTCCCACAAAGACATGTCAAGAGACAGTGAGGTTGAGGTTGATTAAAAGGCAGCCTGAAGAGACAAGCTCCTGAGGACTCTGCATGCTTGTAAAGCACCTAATAGCAATTCAGGCCCTGGAATCTGTTCCAGATGCAGAAAAGCTTGGGCAGATATTCTATAAACTTTATCATGCCCAAGAAAGACTCATATAACTGCAGACTAATTCTAGATCTGAAGTCTGTCAATGCTTGCCTGAGAGTGCCTTGGTTCATTCCGGATGGATGCCACACGTTCAGTCAGTGCCTCAGTTTCTCCAAGGAAGTTCCTAGACTTGCTGGATTTGACAGAGACTTACTTGTATATTCCCATCTTTCCGGAACACAGGAAGTTTCTCCAGTTCCATGTACTGGAAAGGCATTTTCAGTTCTCGGCACTACTTTTCAAGTTGGCCATGGCACTTTGTAACCTTACCAAAGTAATTGTGGTGGTAGCAGTATATCTGTGCAAGGCAGGGATTCAGGTATACCCATACTTGGATGACCAGCTAATCCACGTGTCAAACACAAGGCCCGCGGGCTGAACATGTCCCGCCTGGCTGTTTTATGCCGTCCGCAGTTCAGGGCCAGTGTCAGGGGTTAGTAAACAGGGCTTCAAGATGTCGCCTTGGTTTCTGTTTTGGCCGTCCCCAGCGACGCACCCCATTGCCGGCCAGTAATTTACATCACCAATGTGATTGGCAGCGCACCAGATATGAATTTAACTGTGCCGGCCCCAGCCAGGATGAGTTGCTGGGGCTGGCACAGTTAAATTCATTTGTGGTGCGCTGTTGGCATGCATGAGTTGCCAACCACATGGCGGTGTAAATTATTGCAGAAGAGAGAAGGAAGCCAGACCACAAGAGGAAAATTGAGGCAGTGAGAGGGAAGGGGCATGGCGCTGATTATAACCGTAGGCTTGCCCTCTTGATTTCCACCTCCAGCTCCACCTCCCCTTCTGACTTCCTCCTCTAGCTCCACCTCCCTACTGGTCTGGCCCATCGGTTCAATGTGTGCAGGGGTAGGGGAGCAAGAGTACCTCTCCTGCCTCTAGTAATATTCTGCGCAGCCGCAGTGGTGAGGGAGGGAGACAACAAAGGTAGGGGTAATTACAGTATTTTATTTTCAATTTAGTGTTTAAATTGTGTGGATTTTGAGAATTTTAATCTGCTCTCTTTTGCACTGCTCAGGAAGAAATACATTTTTTATTTTTCTCTGGGGTTGTACTGCATGCAGAGTCTTGAATCTTAGGATTTCTTTTTTATATATTAGTACTTTTAGTTTTTGGCCCTGTATTTTCATAGGGGTTATCTGTGTTCTAGTAGGAATGAATATTGAGAAGCAAACTGTGTACTTTGTGTAGTTTAATTTTGTGGTTAACCATTATGTGTTAATAAGATTATATTGTGTGTGTGTGTGTATATATATGAAAAATGAATGGAAAAAAAAGTGTTATAATTAGTACTATTATGGGGGTGGGATCTGGGGGCGGAGATTGGGCGGAGTCTGGCCTGTGACTTAGCCTGTGTTTTGGATTTCGGCCCCTTAGTGTGATTGAGTTTGACACCCCTGAGCTAATCAGAGCCCTGTCCAAGGCAGCAGGCTGCGAAGTAGTGACACAAGTATTGCAGCTGTTGCAGAACTTGGGGTGGATCATCAATTTCCAGAAGTCATCTGGAGCAGACCCAATCCCTAGAATTCTCTTCAAGCTGGCAGAGAGCTATGTTTTTCTTCCAGAGCCTCGCTAACTGAAGCTACGGCATTAGATTCTGGACTTATTGACCATGCTAGCTCCCACAGTTTTCTGATGATGTCAGCGGAAACGAGGCGCCTGACCCCAGAAATACACTTTCTGATGATGTTGACGGAAATGTGACCACATTATTCCTTCCTTGAAAAATGCACACTGGCTTCCAATTACACATAGAATTACATACAAGATCCTTCTCTTTGTTTTTAAGATCCAAACCAAAGGCTTCCCACTCTTTATGGCAATGGTCTTGACACCTTACTAGCCCTCTTGCTCCCTCCGCTCCTCACAACAGTAGCATTTGGTGGTTCTCTCTTATAGACAAGATTACAAATGACCACATCCATAATTCTATTTTTTCTACTGTCGGTCCTGCTCTCTTGAATTCTTTACCTCTTCATTTGTATTTATTGACCTTCTTGCAGAAATTTAAAACCAACCTTAAAATCTTACTCTTTGAGGATTCCTTCCTTCGTATTTGATTTTTTTCTCCTCTAATTCAATGGACCTGTGGGGTAGTTTAGAGATGGAAGTAAAACCCAGATGTCTCAATCCATCCTCCTTTTACTGGAGCCATATGGTAACCCTAGATGTACCCCCACTTTCCCTCATCTGTTCTTTACTTTTCTCTTTTCCATCAAATTATGTAGCTCTAGCTTCTCCCCAATCATCTGCTATAATACCCATTCATCCCCTTTTCTTTTCTCTTTTCTTCTATATTATACTATCCTTTAGAAATGTAAGCTGCTCAGATATCCCCTTGATGTGCGGGTTAACAAGAGCTAAATAAACTTGGAAACTTGAAAATGCACACACACAAACATATTCTTGGCACCTAAATGCTGATGCCTTCTTTATGAAACAATCTCCTCCTATATGTACGTATATAACAGCTTTAAAAAATATATATATATACAGTCAAACCTCAGTTTGCGAGTAATGCGGTTTGTGAGTGTTTTGCAAGATGAGCAAACTGTAACTCGCAAACTGAGCATTGACTCGATTTGTGAGCCCCCGACCCGACCCCGGGAACCAGCTTTGTTGCCTCCCCGAGGCCACCACCGCTGCTCCCTCCCTTCGCGATCGCTTCCCCTCCCCCCACTGAATGGCCTTGTCCTTACCCGTGCGCCGCTGGTGTTGAAAGTATCTGACGCCGGTTTCCTTGCTAGGCTGCTGCTGGGCCTTGAGCATCTGCGCATGCTCAAGGCCTTCTGGCTCTCACCCTCTCCGAGATTCTACCCCTTTCCATTTTGTAAGATATTTCATTGAATTTATATTTCACAGACTTTCATAACTATCGTGTTTTACCGACAGATTTTAGGCATTGTGGTCTTTATCCTTTTGTTATACTGACATCTAGTGGTTTTGTTTAAAATACAGAGTAAATAAGACAAGTACCGTATTGTTTTTGGAAGTTGTGCTTTGTTTGAACAGCTAGCTTTCACATACTTAGGGATAAGAAAACAGTCCCAGGAGGACAGAACAGGAGCTTGACCCCTGCAAGAGCCCATGGAACAGCTTACTGGACTTTCCCCTTCTGTTTGAATGTGTTTCAGCTGCCAATTTGATGTCTTTTAGCCTCCTAAGTAATGTCATCTACGTCCACAGCCATACATAAAACTTGAAGGAGCCATGAGAAAGAATGCTTGCGTCATGGAGCTTACTGGACTTTTTCCATGTGGTTATTTCATCTGGTGATTTGGTGCCTCCCATCTTCACCTTTGACATCATCTGACCATGCTATATATAAAATTCTGAAAGAACTATGGTACAGCCATCGGTGTGTGCTCAAAGAGGAATGGCTAGAGAAATACCCTTCTGGAGCCCCTTTGGAGCAAGCGAGGAGTTGGAAGAGGAAAGCCTGTTTGGGTTTGGTTTGCCTTTCCTTGGATGAAGGAAAGGAAAGGATAATTAAATTTAAGATGGACACTTGAGTGTTCAGGGTCTTATGCAATTTCATTGTACTGGGCCTGTCTCAAGCTCATCAAGTGGAGTGTTCTCTGGGTGCAGAGTGGGGTTTACTGAAGGAAGAGATTTGAGTCCTGTTCCTTACTGCATGCCTCCTTCTAAACAAGATTTGTAAGGAATGGCAGAAAGTAATCAGCAGATCCAGGAAATATTTGTTACATCTGCAGAAAACATCTGTGAGGGGTGGTGGTAACTGGATATGTACTCAGAGGGTCTCAAGATTCTTTTCCTCTAACACCTCCTATGGAGGTCTCCAATTTGGTTTGGATGCTAAGATAGAGGCAATCTAACCATAGTTAAGATTGCCTCTTTGAAGAATGTTTGGGGCAATGCGAAACCTCTCTTCAGGAACTGAATAAGAAAACTGAAGCTTTCCACAATATATTGAATAATTAGAGAGGACATGAAATATTATCCATTCAAATAATACTTGATTTTTAAATTTTTATGGTTCTAATATGATTTCTTTTTTAGAAATGTGAATGTGATATTTCTTTGATGTTTTGCATTTGGATCAAATTTCCTTTCTAGCTAACACAAAGGCCTATTATTGTATGCCAAACCCAGTTAAGAAACTGGGGTGAAGGGTGAATAAATTAGTTAGAAAAATTAATTTTACAGAAGCATGCGAATCAAGATGGCGTCGAGGATGGACGCGTGAGCGGGTTGCAGCGAACCGCGAGAGTTTCTTCCTCTTTAAAATTAAGCGCTGCAGTGTAACTCTTTTTAATTTTTAAAATTTTTATTGAAAGTTAACAAAGGAATAGCACAATTAAGCATCGAAAGATACACAGGAAAACTGGCGGCGAAACAACACCGCATTACAAAAAAAAAAGTGCAAAACTAACAGTAGCAAAAGGAACCCCCGTATGAACAACCCAATCCCCCTTCCCCCCCTCTGCTAATAAGCACTATAGGATCAAAGTCTCGAGTACCACGCGCAATGGAGAAAAACTCAGTATATGTCTGTTTAATCCGAAGACATGATCGAGGCTCACAATAGAGCGCTCTGACCCAGTCACAAAAGGGTCCTCCCAATCCCACCTTGTTCATAACTGTCCACAAGAATTCCCAAGATACCCTGTAGAAAGCTTTCTCGGTGTCTATTGCCATCAAAACCGATTCCCTACCCCTCCTCACATGCCACATCAAATGCAAATTACGTCGTATGTTATCGCACACCTGCCTCCATTGTATAAAATCAGATTGATCCATATGTATCAAATTGGGAAGAAACTTACCCAAACATATAGCAAGGACTTTTGCAATGATTTTAACATCCACATTCTATAGGGAAATAGGTCTATATGAACCACACATCAAAGGGTCCCTCCCTAGTTTTAAAAGTATCGCGATACCCACCTCCCCATGGTTCCCGACAACTTGTCCCCCTCCTGGACCCCATTCTCGACCCGCACTAACAGAAGAGCCACCTGAGCACCAAATTTCTTATAAAAATGGCTCGTATATCCATCCAACCCCGAGGATTTGCCAGGCTTCGTATCCCAGATGACCCCCCCAAATCTCCCCCAACATGATCGGCCCATTGAGCTGCACCCAGTCATCAGAAGACAATTCAGGTAAACAGACCTTATCCAGAAAGTTATGCACCCCCTCAGTCCTCTCATCCCCATCATCACTATACAAACGCCGGTAGAATTCCAAAAAGGAATTACCTATATCTTTATCCGTAACCTGCACTATTCCACCACTGTCACGAATTGCCGTAATAGATGCCCTGGCCTGCTTTATTTTAATGTAACGAGCCAATTGCACACTACATTTATTACTATGCTCATACAAATAGGACTAAAAGCGCTCCCTCACATGATTATACTCTTCTAGTTGAAGCTGCGACAGGTTCCCCCGCACCTGGCGTAAACGTGCCAGCGTCTGAGGGTCTGGTGAGCGCTTATGCAACATTTCCAAAGAAAGAAGGCGTTCACATAGATATAACCGAGCTTGAGCTCGCCGGTGTTTAAATCAAGCTCCCCACTTAATAAAGACCCCCCTCAAAACAGATTTTAAGGCATCCCACAGAATCCCATCAGATACCTCCCCCGTATCATTAAACTCCAAATAGGTCGCTATACTTCCACCTCAGGAGCATTAAGCAATGAGTCATTAAGTCTCCAATAGCAGTTACCACCCCCTGGTACCACCCCAGTACACTCCACGGACACTGGAGCATGATCTGACACCTGAATGCTCCCAATCTCCGCCCCCTTAATCTGTCCCCATTGATTCCTATGAACCCAGAACCCATCAATCCTGGAGTATGTTTGTTGAGCATGTGAATAATGAGTCCATGCAGAAGGCGCCAACAGTCCACCAACCCCAAAGCTTGCATGAATACCCGGAAAGCCCTAGTGTTCCCCCTATTAGAACTACCATCTCCCTTAGAATGATCCAAGCGTCCATCTGGAAGCACATTAAAGTCCTCCCCTCCCCCTGGGAGTACCACCCCCTGAAGGAACGATATCAGCTCATTCTTTAAAGTACGATATAACTCTGCCTGATCAGTATTAGGGCCATAGATGTTCACTATCGTCACTCTCTGCCCCTGCAATGTCCCTCTCAACGCTAAGCATCTCCCCTTAGGATCCCTATATACCTGGTCAACCACCAATCCCAATCCCATTTTTACCAAAATCGCAATCCCACCCTTTTTTTTAGTCGATTCCTGTCCCTGATGTGTCCAAACGTGTTCTAATGCTGGATTATTTAAGAAAGCTGCATCCCTGGGCCTCAAATGTGTCTCTTGCAGAAGGCAGATATCCCAGCATAGTCTCTTCAATTCCCTAAATACAATGCTCCTCTTCCCCAGACTATTCAACTCATTACTCTTATTTTCTATATATAAGTTCATGTAAACCTTTTTTTTCCTTCTTGTCCTATATTTTAAATTCTTGTAAACCGTGCCGAGCTCCACCTCCGTGGAGATGATGCGGTATATAAATTTAAGGTTTAGTTTAGTTTAATATTCCATGATCAAATCCATGATCAAACCCTATACCTACCTCCCCACCCCTATTTTTCCCACAAATCCCCCCTCCCCCCACCTGCTGATCCAGCAGCCGCCAGACCAGCCCCAAAAGGCATCTGCCACCCCACACTTCCCATCCACGCCCATGCCTCAACATTGTCAACATCTCCCAACCTTAATAGTATAAGTTCCCACCTCTCCACCCCTCTCCCACCCTATCCGCAGTCATCACACCAGGCCCAACCTATCCCCATCACCAGATACCTGGCACTCACACATCCCATAATACACATCCACACACACTCCTCAGTAGCTTAACTGCACCCCGTACCCAACCCTCTATAGAACCAGATACCCACACCAAACATACTCATCATACAACCAAGTCCTCAAACATAAAGTCCCCCAGACTCCTCTGAAGTTTTCCCAGTAATTCCATCAATGTATGCGCTCCAGTGCGCCAACCAGAGTTCTCCATCAGAGGCAGCTTTTTAGTCGACCGGGTAACCGTGCGCCAAGCTTCCACTGGTCTTCCCACTTTCTTTGGTGTCGCCCCAGCTGAAACAGTAGGCAGATTGTTGCAGCCCAGGTCTTTCAAGGCGAGCCATGTGTCTCCCACAGTATCCACTCTGCATGACTTTCCATTCACAGTCAACCATAGTCCAAAAGGGAACAACCAGCGATAACAGTGACCCTCCGCACGCAATACCTGGGTCACCTCTCAAAAAGCCCTTTCGCTTCTGCAGGGTCATGAGAGCCAGATCTTGAAAAACTCCCACTACAATTCCATTCCATTTGGAATTGTGGTCGTCTCCAAGCCGCTTGTAGAATTTTTTCTTTAAATAAGTAATCCCCATAGCAGGCTATAATATCCTTCAGGGTGCTCGGTCTGCCCACCCCCTAGGCTGCGGTAGTCTCACAAAATGACAATATTCGCTGTATTCACCTGCTCCTCAGGCCCCAGGAACTGACTAAAATAGTCTTTCACCACTACCATACTGTCTCTGTGTTGATCATTCTCCGGTAAGCTTTTGAAGCGCAAATTACTTCTCTGGGACTTGTTTTCCAGGTTCTCGATTTGCGCTTGGGGTTCTGCAAGCTCCTGTACTTGCTGGGCCATCACCGACTTAGTTTCCGCCATCTCCCCATCCAGTCTCGACATGTGTTGTTCTGAGGCCTCAACTTGACCGCCCAAGTCGCTCACTTCCGCCAGTGCCATTTTAAGATCCTCCCGAACACCTTTCATCTCAGCCTTTAAGTCCTGTAACCAGGCTTCCAAGATCGTCTTCAAAGCCACAGCACTATCTTCTAGAGCAGCTGAAGCCAGTAGCTGCGGAGACTGTCCCGGAGACGCCATCTTGGATTTTGCCGCCGGATACCACAGCACTTTCGCCGTCCGTTTGCTACTTACAGTCTCACTAAAGCGAAACTTTTCCAACTGTCGGTGACTCCCCATGCACTCCGACCACCGATGCGCATTCAAGCGGGAGCAATGCTGCTCTTGGGAAGTTGTTTAAGCGCCGTTATCATCAAGCCCCATCGGAGCTCAAGATTTATGCTGCCATTTGGTAGAGTGACGCCACTTCCTCTGCAGTGTAACTCTTACCCAAAATGGGGAAGAGAAAAGTGACCACCCGCCCTAACCCTCCGGTGCTTGGGATCCCTCAGTGCTTGACCCAATTTTGAGCGCTTTTGCCCGCTCAGCTGAGGAGAACCATCCTACCTTGGGGGTGAACCCATTGAAAATTCACTCAGAAAATGCAACTTAAGATTTTTGAATTGTCCCGTCATCTCACCAGTAGAGATGACAAGAAAATACTTTCAAAAAGTTCTTGCCATTCCAATGGAAAATCTCTTAGTGAAGCTCCGAGTCAAAAAACATGGTGGCTTCACTAAGAGATTGGTTACCTGTACGTCCTGAGGCAGCTTTTTTGAAGCGAAACGCTGGCCATCATCGACGGGTGGCACATCTCTTTCAGACACAATCAGTATTGCTCTGATGAAGCATTAGCTGCTTAATCATTGTAGTCTCTCAATGTAGTTTAAACAACTTAGGAATTCTACTGCATTGCATAAGGCTTTTATATAGTGAAAGATTATAGAGGAGGTTTTTTATGCCAGTGATTGTATCAACCCCTACAAAGCTTCCTATTTATCTACAATTTTAACATATTGTTGAGTTGAAGGAGGGGATATAAGGCTTTTTCCTACCTCATGATAATTTTCATAATATTAAGCCATTTAGTTAATGCTTGCTAATCACTATTTTGTTTCTATGTAGACTCTTGGGAAACTATTTGTGGATCAATCCTTAGCATTTACGTGGTGTGTGTGTTTATTGTGCTGCAAACATTTTGAGAGTGTGGTTGTTTTTGAAAGGTGTAATGGAGACATGAGTTGCCATTCTAGCCACAACCAATCTGGGAGTTTTTCCATGAGCTCTGGGAGGACCCAATACATACCCTGGCGCAAAATATAGGCTTGATGATACCTATAAAAATTGGGAAAATTTACCCCTCCCTCTGAAATTGATCTTTGTAAAGATACCAAGGCCACTCTAGTTTTACCCAGCCAAAAAATTTTATAAGAATACTATTTAATTTTTTTATAAAAGAACCCTTGAAAATAAACTGGCAACATACCCATCTGATAACAAACCACAGGCAAAATCATCATCTTGATAGTTTGGACTCTCCCCCACCATGAAAGATGTAAAGGATTCCATTGCTCACACATTTCTGTAACCTTCTGTAATAAAGATTTTTCATTTATTTTCATTGTTTCTTCCACGGTATTTTTAATCTAAATGCCTAAATACTTTATTCCATTCTCTCTCCAAAGAAAGGGAAATGAATCAAACAAACCTTTTGTACAATGGACATTGAGTGGAAGAATTTCTGATTTACTCCAATTTATCTTGTAACCTGAAAATTTTCCATATTTCTCAATCATTTCAAGTAAGCAAGGAATGGTTGTCTCAGGATTTCTCAAATAGAGCAATATATCATCCCCGATCTCTACGAGGAATACCCTGAATCTCCTCCGCTTGCTGAAAAGTTAATAACAAAGGTTCCAATACAATATCAAAGAGCAGAGGAGATAAGGGATAGCCTTGTCTAACCCCCCTTTGCAACCTAAATCCTTCTGAAAAATTATTATTAATATACAATTTAGCAACAGGGGAGCTATACAATGTTTGAACCATTTGTATAAATCCTGAACCAATACCAAACCACTCCAATGCTTGATACATGAAGGTCCATTCAACACGATCAAAGGCCTTCTCTGCATCGAGGGATACAGAAAAAACCGGATCATTTAAGGCTTTTGACATATGCAAGGCAAGCCTAGTGTTGTTAGAAGAATGTCTTTGAGCAACGAATTCTGTTTGGTGCATTCCAATAATAAAAGGGAGAGCTTTAGCCAAACGTAAAGCCAAAGTTTTAGCTAAAAGTTTTCCATCTACATTAATTAAAGAAATAGGCCTGTAATTTGAAACCAGTGTGGGAGCTTTATTTGGCTTTGGCAAGACTATAGTTAAAGATTCCGCTATGGTACCCGTAATACAACCTTTAGTTAGTTGAGTCTGATATAAATTTAACAAATATGGTAATAGGGTAATTTGGAATGATTTGTAAAACCATCTCCACTCGGAGCGGATCCAACTCTAAGGGACTTCAATGCTGTTTGCAATTCTTTTATTGATATTGGCTTTTCTAAGCTTTCTTTTATATGCTCAGGAATTTTCGGCCCTTTAATTAAATTTAAAAATTCCAATCCATCCTTTTCTTTATCTAAATAAGGCTCAGAAGAATACAGGTCTTTGTAAAAATTAAAAAATTGTTTTAAAATCGATCCAATTTGAGAATATGTATTCCCTTTTTCATCTTTTTATCGCCACTATTTTTGTTTTTCATTTTTTTGATTTTAGATAATTTGCCAATAATCTTCCCGCCTTATTTGAATTTCCATAATACAATGCCTGTTGAGAAAATAAATCTTTTCTTATCAGTTTAGAAGAAATCTCATTATATTTCCCTTTGGCTTTCAAGAGATCTTGTAATGTAGAGTATTCCCATTTATCAATCAATTTTGATTCCAATAACTTTATGTCTTGTTCCAAACTGGAAAATTGTTTTTTTAATTTGTTTCTTAATGTATGCCAAAAAAGAAATAATTTGCCCTCTCATGGTTGCCTTAAAAGCATCCCAAAGAGTTTTCATGGAGATATCTTCCGTATTATTAATTTGAAAGTAATCATTTATTTCTAACTGAATTTCCTCAATGAAATTTGGTTCTGCTAGCAATGTATTACCAAATCTCCATATAGGTCTATTATCATCTTGATCAATTATTTTCATTTTAATCCAAACACCACCATGATCAGACAAAATAATTGGATCTATGGAGGCTTGTGTTACTTGTTGAGCTAATTTATTTGAAACAAATATATAATCTATTCTTGAAAAAGATTTATGAACATGAGAGCAAAACGAAAATTCCCGATCATTAAAATGAAATATTCGCCATATATCTTTCAAATCACAATTTTGTATCAAATTTTCTAATCCTAGTAACTTCATAATTCTACTAGGTTTTTTAACCATTAAAGGATCTATAACAGCATTAAAATCCCCTGCCATAACTAAATTAGAAGCAGCCAGTGATAGTAAAAATTGTTGTAGAGATTTAAAAAAATTCAATTTGGTTCGAATTAGGTGCATATACATTAAAAAGCGCCAGCGTAGTATTTCCCAGTTTCATGTCTACATGTAATCACCTTCCTGAAGGATCAGCATCAATCATATTAAATAAAGCCTTACATATTTTATTTACTAAAATTGCTACACCTGCTTTTTTTCCCTGGGCTGGATAAAGTTTATATTCTTTTTCAGCATAGGGAATTACTGTTCTTGTTTACCTGTATTAAAACTTTGTTGTTGTTGTTTTTTTTTAAAGTAGTTAGCCCTCCCTTAATGTGGGCTAGTTTATGATGTAAAGATTTTTTCTTTATTGATCTTATTGAGATTGAAAAATTTCATTCCTAACTGTTCTGGATGTAGAAGTGCTGTAAAAATTATAAATAAATAAAAAATAAAAATAAATAAAATTAAAGCATAAACCATTCGAATTGGCGAATGAGGCAGCTCTAGTTCTGAGCACATCTCATAGACCCTACAAACATTTGGGCAGAAAGTATATGTGAATGTGATAATGTGAGCAAGGGTACCAGATGGATTTGTGGACACATAGCCAGACAGCCATAAAGGTAAATAAAAACTCTTTATTAACTCAAAAGCATAAAGACTGTTACTTCACAGGTTCAGAACAGAAGTAATTAAGTCTCTTTACTCTTAAAGAAGACCAAGTTTGGGCCTATGGCTGATAGGCTCCACACACAGGTTAGTCTCTCTCTCCAGTATTAAATCAAGGATTGGCTTAACTCAGCCAGGCTACAATAGTTACAGGTAGTGAAAGTGCACACACTAGGGTTTCTTAACCCAATCCTAGCCCTGCTTTTTATTCTTCCTGGCAGCTGCTTTTCTGGTTCCACCCAACCATGTCACTTCCCTTTTGGAGGCATTATTGAACTTAATTAAGGTGGCTCTGCAAGAGGAGTGGTAGCATCCTAGAGACTCCCACAGTGAAGTTTGCCAGTGGCTTAATCTGCCCTTGCCCACAGTAGCAACCAATAAGAAAAGTGTAGGATTATGTAGTTTACATAGGAGAACTGACAAAAATAGAAAACGAAATAAAGGGACAGAGAATTATTTAAATCTGTATATCTGTAGAGTCTGAATGTGTATATCTGTTTTGTGTTGTATGTATGCTGGGTAGGTAGCAGGTACTTGCAGGGAAGCATGTTTTGGGAGGTGGGAGTAGTTATAGGGAACTTGTTTGGGAAGCACTGCATCAGTTGAGGGTAGAATAGGTTTTGAGTGTGGGAAGTTTGTGGCAAGATGAGGAAATTGCAGAGGGTTAGTTTTTGGGATGGAACAGTGGGTTTGGTGGGTGGTGGGCAGTACAGGGACTATGTGGTAGTCATAGGACATATTTTTGGGTGTGTGGAGCAATTACAGTAAGTATTTTGGGGAGATAGCATTGCTTATAGGGTGGTGTAGCATTTGTGTGGAGTAGGTTTTGTGTGAGGGCAGTACATAGGGTAGTGAAGCAATTGCAGGATAGTTTTTGGGCTGTGGGAGCAGATTGGTGTGTATGATGGGGGAGGGAGGTTTAGCAATTTGCAAATGAGGTAGTTTTGGAGATTTGGAAGAGTAGCAAATTATACCTTTTAAACTGCCTTGCATGTTCTCTAACTGCTACATTTTACTTTATCTAAAATGGAACTCCTATTCCCACAGAAATGCATTGGGTTATTTATATACCAGTCCAGTTTGGACCATTTCTGATCTCAGTGTCTCTTTTCACCATTTTCCCTCACCAAATTTCATCCCATTCTATTAATTTTTTTTCTGTGTAGAGAAGCTGAATTCCATTCCCTATAAGGGGAGGGGCTTTTTATTTAATGGAACCTCCAGTACAATTTGGGCCATTTTCAAACTCATTTTGCCCTTTCACTGGGTTTTCCCTCAAGCTAAGTTTCATTCCATTCCATTAAAATTTTCAGTTATTTTGTCTCCACACAAAGAGGCAGACATTCTCAACTTCTTTTGTATAGTTATTTCTAGGGCTGTGCATCAGTTAAAAATTTTTATAATTGTGTGATTAATCACATGATCCAAATGAAAGAATTGAAATACTGTAAATTTAGCATGTACAGCCCTACTAAAAATAAAATCTGGTGATTTTATTTTTATAATCTTCCCTCCTTTCCGTTCCATGGGCACAATCTCTTCCCATCTCTCTCCACACTCTGCACTGCCCCTCTTTTTGGGCACCATCTCATCTCTCCCCTTCCCTCCCTGGTCACCATTTGTCCTCAACTCGGGCACCATCTCCTCCTCACTCTCTCTCCTCTTTTCCTTTCCTCTCCTCCATGGGGAACCATTCTCTGCTTCTCTTCGCCATCTCAGGATAGATCTCCAGAGAACACCCCCCATCTCTTTCATCCTTCCTTCCCTCCCTCGATACAATCTTGCTCTCTCTCTTCTTTTTTTCCTCCCAATACCTATTCTTACCTCTCCCTGTACTTCGGCAGCTCCCTCTCCTGCCCCTCGTGGGCCCAGTAACTTGCCTTGACTGCCGCTGCACTGAAAGCAAGCAGTTTCACACAGGGCCCGAAACCTCCCTCTCTCTCTTTGTAGCATCGGAAACATCATAATTCTTTACAGGTACATAATCCTTTTTAGAAGCATTATCTTGAAATCGGTGGAACTGAGGCAAATAATAGTCTCAAAAAAGAATTTGTGATATTACATTTACTGTATCTGCATGGTAACATAATGTTAGGGCATAAATAATTATTCTGACTTCAGTGCAGGATCTAACAAGAGACCTCCTAAATTTAAAAACAAACAAACAAAAACCACACAACAAACTGAATATATAAAATGACTGTAAACTATAATTTTTTTTTCTTTTTATACCAATGGTACTTTATATTTTCTTCCTCTGTTTTTGCTTTAAGTCTGATCAAGTCCCAGAACAATCTTACCCCCTCCTTTACTAACACGTAACACGGGTTTTAGCGCTGGCAGCGGCAGTAACTGCTCCGACGCTCATAGAATCCTTATGAGCATCGGAGCAGTTACCGCCTATGCTGGCGCTAAAACCCACGCTACGCATTAGTAAAGGAGGGGGTTAGTGAATTAGAGAGCGTATTTGCTCACATCAAATATCTTTACAGAGTAATCAGCCCCACAGCTCGCCAATTGCAGCCACTTGTCAGGGTCCACATCATCTCGTCCAGCTCTGCCCACACGACTTCTCCAGCTCAGCTGCTTAACAGTGAGTGCGTGGCTCTGACTGCAAAATAAGTTATTTAAGACATCACAAGAAAAGAATTTGCGTTTCCAGCATTAAAATGTCAAACAGCTGAAATTTGAGACTCAAATGCCATCATTTATTTTATTAGTACACTCGTCTCAACTACTGCTGTGAAAAATTGATTTATCACAACCATCAGGTATCCAACATGCTAAAATAACTAGTTATTAACTAATGGAATTTTATGACCTCTAGTCAGCACTTTGAACCACAAAAATGTCATCAATTCCAAAGTTTTCAGCACTTAGCATCAAGTCAGACATCTCAATTATAGACAGGATTAAATGGCCACTGTTCCCAGTTGAAAAAGTTAAATAATGGAGTACCTCTGGGATCTGTACTAGGACTGATGTTTAACTTATTCATTAATGCTGTGGAAATTTGCAGAGCAGCTGACTTAAAGGAACTGCAGAAAAGACTTTGCTGGACTGGAACACTAGGCATTTAAATGGCAAATGTGTTAATAAAGATCCTCCAAGGGAAGAATCTTATAGACTTCTCTCTCATCAATTATGAGGCAAAGCTATTTGCAAAGATATTGACTAATAGACTGGCTCAAGTTCTGCCCAGTTTGGTAGCTTCTACACAGGTGAGTTTCATGCAATCCCATCATGCTGCTGGGAATTTATGGCTGATTATAAACAGCCTCAGTGGAAAAAACCCAGCACCTGGAAATGCCTTCTCTACCCATTAGTTTTGACACAGAGAAGGCATTTGATAGAATGAACTAAGAATTCATTTATGAGATATTAATATCTTATGGTGTTACTAGGCCTTTTTATGCAACAATTCAGGCTTTATATCATGCCCCTTCTGCTGAGGTTGGGGGTCAATGGGATCTCCTCAAAATCTTTTGAAATATTAGGGAGATGAAACAAGGATACTACTATTTGCATTAACTTTAGAACTACTGATAAGGGATATTATAAACAATCTGGATATTAGGGGGATTCAGTTGGAGTCCACTAGCTTTAAGATCTCTGCATTTACTGGTTCATATTGTAGATCCAGATCATTATTTGTCAGTTCTATTGGAAATTTTAAAGGAGTTTGAGGACTTCTTTGATTTTAAAATGAATTTCTCAAAATCTGAGGTCTTATTTTCTCAGCCTCTAGATGTACAGGGTTGGGATCTGGGCTGTCAATTAAAAAGGGCTCAAGATTCTTTTACATATTTGGAAATACAACTTTGTATGAATGTGACTTGATTATCTATCAGCTTAATGTCACTAAGATATTGAGTTCCACTAAACAATGTCTTTTGAAATGGTCTTGAGTTTCCTCTATCTTTATCTTGTACAATTAGCCTATTCTATATGATTACCTTCCCTAGATAGTTGTAGCTTCTGCAAATCCTTCCTCTTTGCTTGTAGAAGAAAGATCTCAAGAACCTTTACCAGTGACATGTTTCTGCTGGGGAGGCTAGGAAACTGGAAACGGGGAGGTTTGGGACTGCAAAAATATATGCTTACTTCAGCACTTGGGACACTGGCTCTTGGATTCGGAGGATTACGCCCCGCTGGCTGTGGAAAGAGCTCTGGAGGTCTAGGACGATTCATCACTAAATCGGCCACAATTGTCCATGGCAGCACATGACCTTATCCCCACAAAGTAGGAGCGCCCTCCACTCCCCCAAAGTAGGAGCGCCACCCCACTCCGTCCCACATACCTCTTGAAAAGTTTGCAGCATCTTCCATCTCCTGCTCGTGCCAGCCTTGGCTCCCCTCCGACTTCACGTCCTGGTCCCATGACTAGGAAGTGACATTAGAAGGGAGCCAAGGCCAACTGAGCGGGGGAAGGGGGGAAGATGCTACTCGCACCAGAAAACTTTTCAAGAGGTATGTGTGGGGGGGGGAGGGGGAGGAGGAAGAGAGGCACCAGCAGGGGAGGGGTGGGGGGGGAGAAGGAGAGCCATGATTCATCATGGTTCATTGCAGCCATCATAGAGAAGACAATTCATCGTAGCTGTTTCATTGCAGCCATGATGACACGATGAAACACCCTTGACAAATCATCCCATTCCAGAGCTCTGGTCCACTCTTCGCATTTATCTTACCTATTACAGGCTCAACTCAAAACAACTGTGAAATGACTGTTGTGCTTAAACTAAAACCACTGAGAAATTAACCTGCACTGCACAGCAGGTACTGCCTTTGGCAGCTTTAATGGGTAGAATGGATGCCACATCAGTCTTTGGGGCTCATTTTTGAAACAGAAAAATGTAAAAAAAAAAAAAACCAAGCACAAAGCAGCAGATGGATATTTTAACTTATTTGGAAAAATGTGCAAAACAATATTAGTGAAACTCATTTATAAGATGTTTTTCTATGAATGTTTGTTGCAGTTTTCTAAGTCTTGTCATCATGCTGTGGCTTTCTTCAGGGTATGCTGTCTGGTCTGCATTTTGTCTTTATATATAGTGTGTCCTCAAACCTAATTGGCTGGGATTTGAGGTGAATGAGGCAGGAAAGTCTATTGGTCACCAATTAGAATTTTGGAGGGAAAAAGACAAATTGCAGACCTCACAGCATGCCCTGAAGAAAGCCTCAGCATGATGGCTGAAATGTCAGTTTTTCATACCATGATGCGGCGATATCTGGAAAACTGCAACAAGCATGATGCCAGTCATGGAAGCCTAAGAAAATGTTTTGCTACGCAGTTTATCTAAATCTCAAGGGGATGTGTTGGAGGTGTGTTTTGGATGATATTACAATTTGGATGGTTTTCTACAATAATGGAATAATGTAAAAACATCCAGGGCACACAATAGGATATTTCTAGCTAGGCCTGTTTCAATAATGACTAAATGCCTAAAAGGTGGCAAAATTGACCAGATGACAACTGAAGGAATAAAGACATGAACCCTCCTTTAATCCCACAGTGGTCACTGACCCCTCCTACCCTTCTAAGAGGTGACAATGACAATACCAGGCTTTATGAGAGTTACAGATATAATGGCCATTCCTCTTAGAGCAGTAAGCAGGTCTGTGGAGCAGCCTAGTGATCATTTCAGTGGATTGTAGGAAAAGGGGACCCAGGCCCATATCCCACTCTAACTGGTACACTTGTGAGTGTCCCAAGAACCACAAAATACCTACTGAACCCACATATAAGTGATACCTGCAGGTGTAAGGGCTATTGTAGTGGTGTACAGTTGAGTAGAGTACATTTTTTGCTATTCCTGGAGGGCTCAACATACAAGATATTGGGGTTATAATATGATGTGTACCTGGGACCTTATATATGAAGTTAGCTGCAGTGCTCCCTAAGCTACAATGTCTGTGTGACCAGTCTAATAGGACTACTTGTACCCAGACAGTCCAATGGCTTGTTTTTGTGTGTTTTTCCCTTGGACGTTTTATTTGAAACTGACCATAAAAAATCTAAAATAAGAACATAAGAATTGCCACTGCTGAGTCAGACTAGTGGTTCATCATGCCCAACAGTCTGCTCCCTTGGCGGCCCCTAGGTCAAAGACTAGTGCCCTGAGACCAGCTTTACCTGCGTACGTTCCGGTTCAGCAGGAACTTGTCTAACTTTATCTTGAAAATGATATGCTTGGCACTAATTTTGAACATATTTGCAAAACGTCCAAAATTAGATTTGGATGGCATTTTGAAAATGCCCTTCTTGATATGCCATTATCCACTATGTTACTATATTTACTCTTTCAAAAAGTACAAAAATCAGGAGACATACTATGAAATTATTAAGCAGCATATTTCAAACAAATTGGGAAAAAAAAATTTTCATTCAATGTATATTTATACTCTCAGCGGAGAGCCAAGATGGTGACTAATGGAGAGGATGCAGTATGAAATGCTCCATGGAGGTCCCCAGCAGTGGCGTACCAAGGGGGGGGGCGGGGGAGCAGTCCGTCCTGGGTGCAGCCTTAGGGAGGGGTGCACAGCCGGCCAGGTCCCTTTACTTTCGTGGTGTTTCCCCCGCCCACCCGACCGACCAACAACAGGCCCGGTCCGACAAACCTCCCTGCCCTGTGGCCGCGAGTCTAAATTACCTTCTTACAGCAGCTGGAGTATTGAAGCTGCGTGTGGCTGCCGTAAAGGTCATCTCTGACGCAACCGGAAGTTGCGTCAGTGACGACCTTTACGGCAGCCATATGCAACTACAACGCTCGGCTGCTGTAAGAAGGTAATTTAGACTCGCGGCCACAGGGAAGTTTGTCGGTCGGTCGGGTGGGCGGGGGGGAGGAAAAAGGGAGGAAAGGTGGAGAGGAAAAGACGCTTAAGGGAAATGAGTAAAACAGAGGAGGGAGAAGGACGCTGAAAGGACATGGGAAGACAGAGGGGGTAGAAGGACGCTGAAAGCACATGGGGAAGACAGAGGGGTGGAGAAGGACGCTGAAAGCACATGGGGAAGACAGAGGGGGGAGAAGGACGCTGAAAGCACATGGGGAAGACAGAAGGGGGAAAAGGACGCTGAAAGCACATGGGGAAGACAGAGGGGGAGAAGGACGCTGACAGGACATGGGGAAGACAGGGGGAGAAGGACACTGACAGGACATGGGGAAGACGGGGGGAGAGGATGCTTAAAGGAAATGGGGAAGAGAGAGTGGGGAAAAGATGCTGAACGGAAATGGGGAAGAGAGAGTGGGGAGAAGACGCTGAAGGGAAATGGGGAAGAGAGAGTGGGGAGAAGACGCTGAAGGGAAATGGGGAAGAGAGAGTGGGGAGAAGACGCTGGTAGGAAAGAAGACAGAGATGCCAGACTATGGGGGGAGCGGAGGAAAGAAGATGGGTGCCAGACCAATTTGGAAGGGGGGAGAAAGGGAGAGGCACAGTAACACAGCAAATGGAAGATGCAGAGAGAAGAGAGACAGGGGATGGAAGGAATTGAATGAGAACATGAGGAAAGCAGAAACCAGACAACAAAGGTAGAAAAAAATTCTATTTCTTTTTCTTTTTTTTTTGCTTCAGGATAAAGTAGTATATTAGTTGTGTTGATAAAAATTTATAAACAAAGCCCTGCCAGCTGAACATCTCTTTCTCCAGTTCAGCAGCCAGAACTTTGATTTATAAGGAAGGAATAAGCTAAATATTGCACTACAGAGGCTTGTATGGATGCTGCGGGGCTGGTAACGGGGCGGTGAATGGGATGGCGGTGACGGGGCGGTGAAGGGGAAGGTGCAGTGACGGGGACAGATTTTTTTCCCCGTGCCATTCTCTAGTGCTCACGTCAAAAGCTTCCCTCTGACTCAGCTTCTTGTTTCCGCTTTTGACTGAGCACCGCATTGCCGATCTGAAGTTCTGTTGATGCCAGGGGTAGAAGGAGGCCCGTTGCCGATCTTAAGTGTCATCGCGCGAGGGGGGGGGTTGCAGATCTTGTTGCCAAAATGGGAAAGGTGAGGAAGGGAGAAAGATGGGCCTGTGGTGGATGGAGAGATTGAGAGAAGGGGGCAGATGATGGAAGTGGGGAGAAAGGGGAGAGAGAAGAGGGCAGATGATGGAAGTAGGGAGAAGGGGCAGATGATGGAAGTGGGGAAAGAGAAGAGGACAGATGATGAGGGAAAAGGATTGAGTTAGGGAAATACTGGAGGGGGTGAGGGAAAGAGGTGACGAGCTGTAGGTAGACAGTAAGAACGTAATCTAGATGGATGCAGAAAATAAATTGAAAAGGAAAATGAGGGAAGAAACGGATTGCAGAAGAGAGGTGTGGGAGAGGGAAGGAGAGGAGAGAAATGCCAGACCAATGACGTTGGGGTGAAAGGAGAGATGGAAGGGGGAGGCATACAGTTTCTGGAAGGGGCATAGAAGGAGAGAAGATGCCATAAAGGGAGGGGCAGAGAGACAGCAGACAGTGGACGGAATGAAGAGAGTAACAAGAAGATGAGGAAAGCAGAAACCAGAGAAGACAAAGGTAGAACAAAAATTTTCTATTTATTTATTGCTTTAGGAGACATGTGTCACTGTTTCTGTGGTGTTGCATTTTATGCAGAGTCCAGCTTCTTGCTGGTTCAATTTAACCTTTGTCTATGTATTTCTATTTTATCCCCCTTTTACAAAACTGTGGAGAGTCTTAGTGGTACACCCAGAAGAGGTGCTACAAATACCTTAGGTTTGTTTCAAAACATTTTGTCCAGTCAGCACAAGCTGAAGGCTGTTCGCACAATTTCCATTTATATAGATGAATCTTTCCACTCTCCAGTCCTATTGCAATGATGTAGCTGTTTGAGAAGAAAATGAAATCAAGTCACTCAAAGAACACAAATTCTCACTTAATACTGACTGTCATATTTGACAGTGCTACTGATAATGCTATAGTCATGGCTTCTTGTTTCAGGATTTTAATCAGGCTGTCAGGTATCAAATATTTATCCCATATTTATGCAACACTACAAGCATATTGGGCAGACTGGATAGACCATATGGTCTGTATCTGTCTTAAAATGTTTTTAAGATTAAAATGTAAACATGAACTACTAACAAAGTATCTGTATCAAAACTTACATACGTGGAGTGGCATAATAAAAAACAAAGTCTAAGTCCCCTTTTGGCCTAAAGCCCTAGGTGCACAAAGTAGGCAGCAGGGAAATATCCATTCTCGGGAAAAACCATCCAAAATATGGTTTTTCTTAAGAATGGCCTACCTGTACGTTCAGGAGTTTAATCACCCAAACACGACTACATCTACCTTTAAGCCCTATTCTCAAAAAAAAATGGGCCCAAGTCCCACACGCCTAAAACAAGACCTTTTAGGTGTGGGAGGGACCAGTCCTTCGCCTAAAAGCACGATTCTCTAATCGGCGTGTGTCATAAGTACCGGTTATAGAATCGTGGAACCGTCCCCTCTCCCCCCGGCAACAATCATGGCAGGAGGGATACTCAATCCCTCCTGTCCGAAGCCGCTGCGATCCCCCCCAATGTTCCCCGGCAGGAGGGATAACCAATTCCTCCTGCCGACACCCCCCGAAAGCTCACCCCCACCCTACAGAAAGTTCGCACCCACCCCATCTGAAAGTTTGCCACCCCCTGGACCATCCCCCTGAAAATTCGCCACCCCCCCCGGACCCTCTACCACCAGGACCCCACACATACCCCCCCCTCTAACCTTGTTTAGCTGGCCAGCTCCTGGTTGTGTCTGGCCGGCAGGCCCGCCTTCGAATGCATGGCAGGCCTGCCCCTTCCTGGTGCATCTTAGGAGAGGCCTAAAGGCCTGATTAGCCAAGAAGCTTAAGGCCCTTCCTGTAGGAGGGGTCTTAGGCACCTTGGCCAACCAGAAATGCTAGGCCCATCTCCCAGTGCATTCTGGGATGCACTGGAGTGGCCTAAGATTCCGACTGGCCAGATCCCCTAGGCCTTAAACAACCTGCTTCGTATTGTCTGTTATTGTATATATTTTTTATAACTCATGCATAAATATCTGGGTAGATTTTATCTACATGTCTAAATTTATGCTTTAAATTATGTTTTGAATGATGCCATGGACTATAAGCTCTTCTCCATTATTTGCTTTTATACACATATTCTTAAGTATGCTTTTATTATGCCATGATATATATCTTTTATGTTTAACATCTCTATTTTGATTTACCTCTATGGTTTCTTTATCGTTCTTGTATTTGCCTCTAATAGCTTAGCTCTCCTTTATTATATGCTTTATTATACATGTCTTTGAACATGCTTTTAATTAAGCTATGTTTTTATTTATGTTATGTTTTGAATATGTTATGGTTTTATGCATGCTATGAACACATATATATCAACTTAATAGCATATAAGACTTTCAGATGGCTATTTAAATATCCATTCAATAGAAATAGGAACTTCTTCCTTATTCCAATTAGCAATCTGTTATATCACTTATTATTATTAGACCCTCAGCGTCACCACTCAGAACTCAAACATATCACCGTTCTGAGCTTTACGTGACCAATCCTCACTGGGTCCAAGTTTTACTTATTTTCACTTATTCAAGAGTTTTATATATTTAAATATTTATAACTTTCTCATATATTTACTTCATTTTAGTTAGCTTATTTTACTTAGCTTTAATGTAGTTGTCTCTGGTAGAGATATTTTTAGATCAAGCAGGGTGACATAGCCGACATGTTTCGCGGGAAACCGCTTTATCAAGGCTCCACCCCTTTTAGCACTATCGACCTCCTCAACTGCTTTAAAACTGCAGTTGAGGAGGTCGATAGTGCTAAAAGGGGTGGAGCCTTGATAAAGCGGTTTCCCGCGAAACATGTCGGCTATGTCACCCTGCTTGATCTAAAAATATCTCTACCAGAGACAACTACATTAAAGCTAAGTAAAATAAGCTAACTAAAATGAAGTAAATATATGAGAAAGTTATAAATATTTAAATATATAAAACTCTTGAATAAGTGAAAATAAGTAAAACTTGGACCCAGTGAGGATTGGTCACGTAAAGCTCAGAACGGTGATATGTTTGAGTTCTGAGTGGTGACGCTGAGGGTCTAATAATAATAAGTGATATAACAGATTGCTAATTGGAATAAGGAAGAAGTTCCTATTTCTATTGAATGAACACATATATATACATAAGTTTTATGCTTTTGTTTCCACACATGTCTTTGAACACGCTTTTAATTACACTATGTTTTTATTCATAAAAACATAAGAATAGCCTTACTGGGTCAGACCAATGGTCCATCAAGCCCAGTAGCCCGTTCTCACAGAGGCCAATACAGGTCACTAGTACCAGGCCAAAACCCAAGGAGCAGCAATATTCAATGCTACCAATACAGGGCAAGCAGTGGCTTCACCCTTGTCTTTCTCAATAACAGACTATGGACTTTTCCTCCAGGAACTTGTCCAAACCTTTCTTAAAACCAGCTACACTATCCGCTCTTACCACATTCTCTGGCAACGCGTTCCAGAGCTTAACTATTCTCTAAGTGAAAAAAAAAAAAATCCACCTATGGTTTTAAAAAGTATTTCCCTGTTATGGTTTGATTATGTGATGTTTTATATGTCTTTTGATTAATGTTTTTATTATGTTTTAGTTTGTAAACATGTTTTATTCTGTTTTAACATGGTCCTTTAGACTCTTGATAAAGGCACAGATGCCGGAACACTGCCAGTGTCGAGTCTTTTGAGCCATTGTGGCATATCCATCAATAAAGTAATTTTTTGACCCATACACCTTTGGCTGTTCTCTCACAACTCCCTCGCTGTGTGTCTAAATTAGGAATGCCAAGACCCCCTTTTGCCTTAAATATGGCAAACCTAGCCACTCTGGGACGTTTGCCCCCCCCCATACAAATCATAATATGCTCCTATGCCAGCACTGGAAAAACTTCTTAGGAATTTCAATAGACAAGACTTGAAAGAAATACAGAAATCTAGGTAGAATCATCATCCGTACGACTTCCATACGTCCCATCCAAGAAACATAATTTATCCCATCGATCCATATCCCTAGAGAGTGCCAACACTAGAGGAATATAATTGAGCTGAAATAACGTCGAACAATCTACCCTCAACTGAATTCCCAAATAGCTAATACGGCCCCTAACCCACCTGAAAGGAACTATGGGGCTCATAATCGAAAGAGAAAAACGTCCAAAAACCAGCCTAAGTCGGCACTTGGACAATCATCAGTCAAAAATGTCCAAGTGCCGAAAATAAACCGGGTTTTGGACATATTTCTAAATGACCTAGGCCTTCATAGTACCGCTGAATGACCATAACTAAATGGGGCGTGTCAGGAGGAGTGTCGTACTGCATGTATAACCGAAAGTTATACAGCACAGATCGACAGAACTTGGACGTTGTATCTTAGACCATTTAAAACATGGTCTAAATCACAAAAACCTACCTAAAGTCACCAGATAAGCACTGCAAACACAAACTAACGACACCCCCACACTACCCAGTGATCACTGACCTCCCCACCCTCATAAAAATATTAATCACAACTTGAAAACTGTGCCTCCAGAACATTATCACCTGGCAGCCTGGCATAGGAAAGCCTAGTCGTGCTGCACAGAGGTGTCTTAAGCCCTCTTGGGGGTGGGTTAGGGACCCATGGAGCGGAGGACCCATGTCCATATGCCCATGGAATCATTGCATTGATAATGAAACTTGTGCACTCCCCTATACACCCCCAAAACCCTTTTTCACTGGCATATAAGTGGCTCCTGCAGCCATAAGGGCTATTGGGGTGGTAGATAAATGGGTCTAGGGGATTCTGGAGGTGGTCTGGGGGCTCACCATGACCTATAAGGGAGTTTTGGTGAGATGAAGACATGGCACCCTTTTTGTGAATTTAACAGCAGTGCCCCACTATTTAGGTGCCATATCTGGGTGTTCAGTCCATCACTTTGCAGACCCCTCCCAAGTCCAACAGGGTTTGTTCTAGGTGTATTTGACTTGGACGAAAGTGTGGTATAAAGATGGACAATTTAGCAACTTGGACGATCAGATCGGAAGGAAGTATAGTTAGACGATTTTTGAAACGAAAAAAAATTTGGACGTATTTTTCGAAAATGTGTCCTAAGCTGTTTTTTTTACTTTGGACAACTTGCAACTTAGACAAAAATGGACTTAGACGTTCCTTTCGATTATGCCCCTCTATGCGTTTTATCCCCGGGATATCCACTTCAGGAACCGAAATATTCAATATCTCCGTTTTAGTCATATTAGTTTTGAACCCTGACAACATGCCATATTCCGACATTAGATCCTGAAGAATCTTAAGTGATCGCTCCAAACCCTCCACAATAGCCAAGATATTGCCAGCAAATAGGGATAATTTATGCTCGCAACCTTGAATGTTTAAACCCCTAATCCTGTCCGACAATCGGATCTTTTGCACAAGAGGTTCTATCACCAAAGCAAATAGCAGAGGCGACAGCGGGCTGCCCTGCTGTGTCCCCTGCCGAAGCTCAAAAGGGGTAGAATATACCCCATTGATTATAACACAGGCCATTGGAGTATTGTACAAGAGTAAAATCCAAGACACGTAGTGAGACTCCATCCCCATATGTCCGAGTACCGCAGCCATAAACTTCCAATCCACTCGATCAAAAGCTTTTTCGGCATCCACCGCCACTGCCACCCAAGGTGTCCCAATTCTTCCGGCCTCCATACCAAATTCAAAACCTTGTGAATCCCATCAGCTGCCTGCCTCACTCCTATAAATCCTACCTGATCCGGGTGAATAAGCGAAGGCATATGAGTGGACAATCTGTCTGCTAATACATGCGCTGAGATTTTAGTATCGATGCCCAGGTCAACAGCTCCCACACTGAGTGTTATCCTTCCCTAGTTTAGGCAAAATCGTAATGCCCGCCAACTGCCTAAAAAAAGGCAATTGCGCTCCCTCTTAGATTATTAAACAACCACACCAATAAAGGTGCTACCAGAGTAGAAAGCTTCTTATAGAAAAAGCCCAGTTGTAGACTTTTCTAATGATTATGCTAACCAGATGCAGCTAAAATTTCACAAAAGTAAGGGAGAATAAAAACAAACAAAAAATACCCCACATATACAAATTTATCTGAAATACAAATCTGCGTCTGCATCTGATGTGAAAAGCATAAAAGAAATACATTTAGAATTTGTTAGAATAAGTTTAATGATAGAATGAATAACTACATCTCTGTTTATAAAATCAGCATACTGGTTAGATTATTGTGAAAAGTGAAAAATGGCTCCCCTGCTGCTGTTGAGGATAAAGCAGACAATAAATGAATTGGAAAATATGCAGGCAAACACACAAATACCTTTCATCAGGGGCAAGCACATGGCTCACGCTGACAGTGGTGACAGCATCTCCCATATCCAGGATGGAAGAACATGGCCTAATGGTGCCTGATCCATTCTCTTTGTTGGCTGCAGCTGTGCTACATTTGCCCCAGATAATGACCTGTTCAACACAAGAGAATCCATTAGAGCAGTGTCTCTCAAACTTTTTTAGCTCCGGCATATTAAACAGAGCAAATGTTTTTCGTGGCACATTATAATTGAAATTATAAAATTGCAAAACCAATAAAAAAATTAAATTTGAGAGTTATTTAAAGTTCTTTAAGCTATGTATGGGTGAACAATGGTGAAACTAAAGTAAATAGAATAGAATTGCTAATCAGTGCAATGGATGTACTTATTTTTGAGTGCAAATTAACTCAAAATGCGGTTCAATAATTGACAAGCACACACGCATTTCAACATTCATCATTTCATCTGCAGTCATTCTTTTTTTTTTTTTTTTTTTCGATTTAATTTCTGTCAGTGCTGAAAATCCAAGTTTGCAAAAATAAGAAGATCTAAACGGTAAGAAGGTCTTGGTTGCTTTGTTGCTCAAGTTAGGATAACTACTTCATAAAAAAATAACAATCAAATTAATTGTTATTAGTTTTCAAGGACCAGTCACATCAAAGAATGATGCTTATCTGGGCGGTTGTATCCTTAGGCACACAGAGGCTCATAACACAGACCTCTTTGGTTAAAAAGTATTTCCCAATGTTGATTTTAAGTTTACCTCCTCACAGTTTCATTTCATGCCCTCTAATGCTATAGCTTCCTCATCCTTGAAAAAGATTTATTTGCTTATTAATACTATGTCTGTATCATAATACCCCTGTCCCTCCTCTCCTCTAGGGTTCTACATATTCAGGTATTCAAGTCTCTTCGCATATTCTTCTGGTGTAGACCCCAGGGCCGCTTTAATCACTTATGGCCTGGGTAAACTTTTGTGGATGGGCACCCTCTATACCCTCCCCCCTGCCAACACAGTAGCACAACTTTCTTAGCCCCCTGCCAACCAAGCCACTTTCTGCCCACTCCCCTTAAAAAACAAAACAAATGTGCAGAGCAACTATCTAGACTGGTGGTTTTCAACCCAGTCCTCAGGGACCACCTGGCCACTCGGGTTTTCAGGATATCCACAGTGAATGAACAAAGAGATAGATTTGCACTCACTGCCTTCTTGGTATGCAAATGCATATATTCCTTATGGATATCTTGAAAACCAAACTGGTCAGGTGGTCCCTGAGGACTGGGTTAAAAACTACTAGCCTAGGTTATACAGTTGATGGCTCTGCTGGTTTTGCCCTCAGAAACAGGAAGCCCATGTCAGAAGGGGGTAGGACCAGCAAATCATCAGCGCTATGACCTAGACAGTAGTTCCATACCTTTATACTGTTTTTTTGGTGTGTTTTTTTCCCTGAAAGTGGGGGGTAAGGAAACTGCCGGACCAGGGAAAGGGAAGGAGGAAAGAAGATGCCAAACCTACGTGCAGA